>NW_019943951.1:44411-68839 GCF_002910315.2 Salvelinus sp. IW2-2015
CCCGCTGTGTCAACATGGGACTTTCCCCTGTTGTCACTGGTTGGACCAGTACGCAAAGCGACATCCACCATGGATGGGTTGTGGGGTGTGAAAGCCAAGGATTCCCGACATTAGAAACCGCTGAACTTATAACAACGTCCGGTGGAAAGCACGAAGGCCTTCGGCCCCCACAGGGATTCGGATGCCCCTTTCTTTGGCTGCCAAGGGTATTTCCGCTGAAAGGGGAATAAGTTTAGATCCCTAACAGGGCCAGGGGCCTACCACTGGGGCTTGTAGTGCGATTCTTTCTTTCCTACTATTAGTGCATTGGTTTTCCCCTTGGTACCTGGTTTCTGTGTTTAGCCCCCGTTGGTTTACCGGGTTTCAAACCGTCCAAGTTGTCAAGGGGGCTTAAGATAGATTTTGCTTTCCCGTTTCCCATCCTTAGAAACCTGAATGGGGGGGCATTTATTTTCCCAGGCTATTGAATTTGCTTGGGGCCTTCTTCAGTTTTACCCTCACTTCCCAGCAAAGTGGGGCGTTACAGGGCTAGCCGGCTGCCCCTCGGCGTGTGGTTCCCCCAGATGGCAAGACCTCTTTTCCCTAATGGGTGGGCCACTAAGCTTTTGGACGGTTTGGCTTTGTGATGAGGCCTATGGATCCCGAAAAGTGTGGGCCAGAGCTAGGGTTTAGGATGAAATAAGGGTTGCCCCAGACGATCCCTTGGGGGACGCAAAGGGCCCTCGATGTTCCTTGTGGGGGGAAAGAAAGAAAAAAACAGCGCCGCCGCCAGGGTTTTGGCTCAGCTATCAGGCCTACTTAATTGCCATTTTAAATCCCTTACCCTCCAAAAAGCCAGAACGCAGAGATAAACAGACCCGCAAAGGGCGGAGACCAGGAAGTTGAAGGGTAAAGTGGGGACCCAGGAACAGAACAAGAGAAGGTCCCCAAAGGGGCAGCCCCGGCGCACCATTTTGTTCACTGGATTTATGACCCGTTTGGACCAAAGGGGGCCGATTTTTAAGGATACGGCGCCAGTTTTCTTTTTTCTTTCTTTCTTTCCAAATCTTCGTTGACCCTTGTTCTTTGGGAAAGCGGCTTTTTTCCTTTTGAGGGCCCATTCAGGTTTACCGGGTTGTTTCTTTGGATTGGGCCTTTACAGGCAATGGAATGACACTTTGGGATGCCGCTTTTGGGATCTTTAGGTGGGTAAGCTCAGCCCAGGGGGGACCGAGGTCATGATCCACTTTAAGAAAGGAAAAAGGAACTTTTCCCTTGGGTTCAACTTTCCACCTCTTTTTTCCTCTACGTTTATTTTGGCCGGCCATCGTTCCCCATTTTGTTTTCATCTCCGACAATCCCTGGTTTTACATTACTTTACAGTGGGCCTTTTGGGGAAAAGTTATTCCAAAGGACCAGGCTTTGGCGCCTTGTTTTTCCCACTTTTTTTTGGTTACCGTTACGCCTTAATTTCTTAAAAATTTGGGGATTTAATTTATTTTTGGTGTTCCCGCCTCCATCAATTGCTACAGCACAGTAGCCCCCCATGTAATTGGAAAAAGGCCCCAGAAGACCGGTTTTTTTTATTTTTTTTTAAGTTTTTGGCCCAGAATTTTAACAAAAAATTAAAAACCATAAATTCTTATTTTATTTTTACGTAGGTTTATGTCCAGGAACCCTTTGGCCTATGGGGACCCCACTCAAAAATTTGGAAGCCCCTCAGGTGGGGCATTCCCTGGGCTTTTCCCCCCATTTGGATCCAAATCAATGGGGGGGTTTCCTTTTACAAACCTTGGAATTTGGAGGGTTTTTCCGACCCGTGACCAAATAATCCCCGATTTGGGGGAGACATTGATTTTTTTGAAAAAAATAGAACCACCTGTCCTTATTATTGCAGTGTTGAAAGTCCGCACAAGTTTACATACACCCCTTAGGTTGGGAGTTCCCATAAAACTTTCGTTTTTTTTCAACCCCACTTCCATCGACATTCTTGTGGTTAACAACCCCTATAAGTTTTTGGCGAAAGGTCGGGGATGTAGGGGACATCTTAACTTTTTTTGGGTTGCCCCCATGAGCAACAAAGTAAATTTTCCCAACAATTTCGGGTTTTAACAGAACCAAGATTAAGTTGTTTCAATTATAATTTCACTTGTGATCACATCCAGGTGGGTTAAGGAAGGTTTGACAATACACTTAGTTGACTGGTTGCCTTTTTAAAACAGCCGTTGGGGAAAAAATTCCAAGAAAACCAATTATTGTTCCATGGGCTTTTAGAAACCTTTTCTTTGGAATAGGCTAATTGATACATAGTTTTTTTAAGGTTCCCCATTTTTTGGAGGGGTGTAAGCCTGGGCTTTTTTGGAATGTTATTCCAAGGGCCTACCCCGTTCCAAACTCCAGTTTTTTTGCCCTTGGCTGTGACCAAAATCAAATGGTGAAGGGATCGTAGACGATAATGTCCAGCCCCCCAAGGGACCCAGGAAAAAATAAGATTTTGTAGCCCACAAGTCTTTGGTTTTTTCCAGTTCCCTTGGGAGCAAAATTTCCCAACTGCCCCTGAAAAAAGGTTACCGGACCGTTCATCCTGTCAAACAATAAGTTTTCGCCAAGTTATAAACCCATGGACCCGCGCCACGGCAAGCATCCATCACCCGCGGTCACGGCAAGGGAGAAACCCGCGGTCTGTCTCCCTAAAAGGAGGGAAAATGCAAAACTGTACTTATTGGTGCCCGTCATAGTTTGGGGGCCAAAATAATGTCCAGAACAAACAAAAAGCAGGGAACTTTGTTTGGAAAAGATGGCCTGGGAGGAAACAGGTTTTATACAAAAAGTCTTATTATCCCCACAAGTTTAAAACACGTTTTCCTAAATAATCGGACATAATGAGAGCCCGCTCGCAAGGAGAGCCCCCACTGGCCCCCAAAACCCCGGCCCAATAAAAAAAAGGCCCAGGACCCTTACAGTTTTGGGCCAAACTGCAACCATTGGGAAAGACGCAAAAGAGTTCGTACTTTTTTTGGAGACAAATTGGGTTTCCTCTTTTGGGTCTGGATGAAACAAAAAGTGAAAATTGTTGGGGCCCCCCGCATAGAATCCACCCCTTCGGTTATGTTGGAGCAAAGAAGACGGGGCAGGGGAAAGGACCCCGGACGTTTGGACCAGCCTTTGAAGAACCTAACCCCGTGAAGCCATGGGGTGGGCGATCCTGAGGTGGTGGGGGTGGCTTTTGTTGTAACAGTTAGACTTCCGTTCATTTTCCTCGCCCTGGACCGGGGCGCGACGCGAGGGACCGCTCGTGCACAAAATAAAACAGTCACCACGAAGCAATGGTTAAGCCCATGCGCTTCCAAAAAAGGCGCCCGGCCGCCTTTTGCAGATGCAAGGGGAACCAGCGATTGAACGCTATTAAGCAGGGGCACACGCACCGCTAACTAGGCTAGCCATGGATTCACATCCGTTACCACTTTGGCTCCAGGAGGGCACTCGGTGCACTTACAACATAGAGTGTCAATCACAAGGGAGGAAAATGATGTGGATATATTGGGAAGAACATCTCAAGACATCGCAGTCAGGGAAGTTTAAAGCTTGGTTCGCGAAATGGGTCTTCCAAATGGACAATGACCCATGTCCTAACCGACTTGCCAAAACTATAGTTTGTTAACAAGAAATGTGTGGAGTGGTTGAAAAACGAGTTTTAATGACTCCAACCTAAGTGTATGTAAACTTGCGACTTCAACTGTATAATAGACAGGTGTTTATTTTTTTCAAATCATGTCCAATCGATTGATTTGTCACGGGTGGACTCCAATCAAGTTGTAGAAACCCCCCCATGATGATCAATGGAAACAGGATGCACCTGAGCTCAATTTTGAGTGTCATAGCAAAGGGTCTGAATACTTACGTAAATAAAGTATTTATGTTTTTAATTTTTTGTAAATCTGCAAAAATAAAAAAATAAAAACGTTTTTGCTTTGTCATTATGGGCTACTGTGTGTAGATTGATGAGGGGAAACAATAATTGAATCCATTTTAGAATAAGGCTGTAACGTAACAAAATGTGGAAAAAGCCAAGGTGTCTGAATACTTTCCAAATGCACTGTAAGTAATACAAGGATGTGGATGACAATGAAGATGGCAGAGTACTGTAGAGGAGAGAGGTGGAGTTGAACCAGAGTCTTTTCTCTTAGTGATGATGACTTGGTCCTGGCTGAGCTTACACTAGATCCAAAGACAAGTGTGATTCTATTGCTGTAGCCATCCAGAACACGTAACCTGAAATGCCTCAAAGGAAAAGCCGCTTTCAAAAAGGGTCAAGAGATGAAAGAAAGAAAGAAAGAAACTGCAGTATCCTAAAATGCCTTTGGTCAACGGTCATATCCAGAACAAAATGTGCCGGGGCTGCTTTGGACTCTTGTCTGTCTGTCCACTATCCTTCATTCTGTTCGTCCTTGGGGTTTTATCTGCTGTCTGGTTTTTGGAGGGATTGAAATGGATTAGTAGGCTGAATAGCTGAGCCACTGGCTTCTTTTCCTCCAAACAGACATGAGGGCCTGCGTCCCAGATGCCACTTATTTCCTACCTAGTGCACTACTTTTGATCATAGCCTCATAGCCACCGGTCAAAGTAGTGCACCATGTAGGGAATAGGGTGCCATTTGGGACACAGCCGAGGTCAGCCGTATGCCTGTAGCCCACTTGCTGAGTGAGGTAACTGAAGGCCAGCAATAAGTAGCCTGAAAATATCACCATTCAGTTTCTAATGATGAAACGGAAGCAAGTCTATCTTAAGCCCTTGACTGAGGTTGACCGGTACACGCTACAGAAACCAGGTTACAGAAACAATGCACTAATAGGAGAAGTATGCTACAGCCCAGTAGCCTGCCTTGTATGGGTCTAATTCCCCTACTGATACCTTGGAGCAGAGGGATCCGATCTTGGCCGAGCTTTGTGCTCACGACGTTGTATAGTAGGGTTTATGTGGGATTTGGTTCAACACACATCATGTGTGTGCTGAGTGATGGTCACCAGTGAGCAGAAGTCATGTCAGAGGGAAGCGGTAGGCATGCTGCTAGTGACAGGATGCTGTAATACTGTATGGGAGGGAGATAACACTACTCTGAGGGATGGAAACATTCTGATACCACGGCATGGCTGTCGATGTCGGAAGGATAACAAACACAGCCTACTGTATAAGGGGATGAGTGGAATGAAGTGTGTGCGTGTGTGTGCCTGTTCTTGTGTGTGTGTGCGTCCGTGCGTGTGTCTGTCAGTGTGTGCGCGTGTGTGTGTGGCTGTGCGTGCGTGTGTACAGCTTCACACTGCCTTGGCCCTAGGGCTAATGCAACAGTATCTCAAGGTAGCTCTTAGAGTAGTTAGTTAAAAGGACACTTGAGAAGGCTTGTGTACCTCTGCTCTCTCCTCTATTCATCTGTTCTCTCCTCTCTATTTATTTGTTCTCTCCTTTTCATTAGACGAGACACTTGCGTGAATCGAAGAGATACAGCCACAAGCAAACATTTCAGTCTGTCCATGGGCCTATTTCAAGCAGGGAATAGCAATTGCGAAACCTATGAGTGTGTGTGTGTGTGTGTGTGTGTGCTTTAATGTTATGCATTTTTCTGTACCGTGTCTGTGTATTTCTCTATACTATACGGTATGTGACTATATTTCATTGTTTTCTTGCCATGCACCTGCTAATTCCCCAGGTCTTTGTTTCACAAAGCACATGACTGCTGCCTGTCGATTGGCTGGTGATGATGCAATGCTTTATGGCAGCATAGCTGTTTGGTTTGAGGGCTTTTTGGAAGTAATTGAATCAACTGGGAGTAGCTTTGCATCAATGTAGTGATAGCAAACCAGATAACACACACATTACAGAGTATGTTCAGAACACAGACACACAAAGCGATAGGCTACCCTTCAGGACACACAGCTCGTCTACAATCAATTAGGCAGGCTGTTATTCCATGAAGGAGGAGCGGTTCTTACAGTGTCCTTGTCACAGTGTGTGTGTGTGTCTGAGAGAGAGTCCGCGTACTGGTTTAGAACAGTGTGTGATGGTGCTCAGTCCTTCTCTGTCAGCAGATGGTCCTTACAGGTTCACTCTGAATTCATAGGGGCTTCATCACTGTGGGAGAAGATGGATGACTGAGCGCTTCTACAGAGCCAACTTTTACTCTGACATATTGATTGGGACAGCCTTCCTTCCTTCCATACTCCCTCCCTAGTTTCACTGTTTTTTGTTGAGAAGTCAGGGGTTCTCCCAACCAATCACATGGCCTCCTCCCCTCTCTCTGTGTTTGCAATTGGATCCTTCCAAAAGGAATAGCGTTTATCAGGAATCGGTCACAGTTGTACTACTAAGCTTTGAAGGTCGTTCATGATTCAAGGGTTTGAAGGTTACATGTGTTTATCAAAGGTTGTGACAGACATTGTCTGTGTATCGTTATGGACGATTTTCCACAGCAGTTCATTTTGATGTATATATTTTTGTAATACACTCAGCTGTAGGCCTAAGTGTGTATACAGATCATGAGGAAATATATCCCCATACCAGTCCTGAAATGGGCTTTATTGAAATGAATCTCATTTGATGATTTGTTGTTGACCATTTCTATCCTGCCAAGCCGTCAAAGCCGATGACTGTTGGACAAGTAGCATTCATTTATCTGACTGAAGATTTGCCAAAAATGTCAATCTCAGTCAATATCTCTCTCTCTCTCTCTCTCTCTCTCTCTCTCTCTCTCTCTCTCTCTCTATTCTATCTCTCTCTCTCTCTCTCACTCTCTCTCATCTTCCTCTCTCTCTCTCTCTCAACCAGACGGTTGAGAGATTTTATGGGGGGTGATCAGCTCTATTATTGCGGAAAGATTGTTGCTTCCATCAATGTAATATTGTCTGCATCATTTCCAATCCCCCATATATGTTTGGGGTAAATATATATATCCATATACATACATACAGTTGAAGTCAGAAAGTTTACATACACCTTTAGCCAAATTACATTTAAAACTCAGTTTTCCACAATTCCTGACATTTAATCCTAGTAAAGTATTCCCTTTCTTAGGTCAGTTAGGATCACCACTTTATTTTAAGAATGTGAAATGTCTGAAAATATTAGAGAGAATGATTTACTTCAGCTTTTATTTCTTCATCAAATTCCCAGTGGATCAGAAGTTTACATACACCTCAATAGGTATTTGGTAGCATTGCCTTTAAATTGTTTAACTTGGGTCAAACGTTCTCGGGTAGCCTTCCACAAAGCTTCACATAATAAGTTGGAGTGAAATTTGGCCCATTCCTCCGACAGAGCTGGTGTAACTGAGTCAGGTTGTAGGCCTCCTTGCTTGCACACGCTTTTTCAGTTCTGCCCACACATTTTCTATAGGCTTGAGGTAAGGGCTTTGTGATGGCAACTCCAATACCTTGACTTTGTTGTCCTTAAGCCATTTTGCCAACAACTTTGGAAGTATGCTTGGGGTCATTGTCCATTTGGAAGACCCATTTGCGAAACCAGCTTTAACTTCCTGACTGATGTCTTGAGATGTTGCTTCAATATATCCACATCATTTTCCGTTCTCATGATGCATCAATTTTGTAAGTGCACCAGTCCCTCTTGCAGCAAAAGCAGCCCCACAAACATGAGCGCTGCCCCCCAATGCTTCCACGATGGAGTTGTGTTCCTTCGGCTTGCAAAGCAGCCTCCCCCTTTTCCTCTAACATAACGGATGGTGCATTTATGCCGAAACAGTTCTATTTTTGTTTCATCCAGACCGAGGACATCTACCAGAAAAGTACGATCTTTCGCCCATGTGAGATTGCAAACCGTAAGTCTGGCTTTTTTATGGTGGTTTTGGAGGCAGTGGCTTTCCTCCTTGCTGAGCAGCCTTCAGGTTATTGTCGATATAGGACTGTTTTACTGTGGATATAGGTACTTTATCCTTCCTGTTTTCTCTCCAGCTATCTCCATTAAGGTCCTTTTGCTGTTGTTTGGGATTGATTTGCACTTTTCGCACCAAAGTACAAGAACATCTCTAGGAGACCAGAACGCAATCTCCTTCCTGAGCGATGACGGCTTGCGTGTCCAAGCATGTTTATACTTGCATACTATTGTTTGTACAGTGATGAACGTGGCAACCTTCCAGGTGTTTGGAAATTGCTCCAAGGATGAAACCAGAAACTTGTGAGGTCTACAATTTTGTGATGTCAAGCAAAGAGCCAGCTGAGTTTGAAGTAAGGCCTTCGAAATCATCCACAGGTACAAGCCTCCTATTGACTCAAATTAATGTAATTAGCCTATCAAACGCTTCTAAAGCTATTACATAATTGTCTGGAATTTTCCAAGCTGTTAAAGCACAGTCAACATACTGTATGTAAACTTCTGACCACTGGATTTGTGATACAGTGAATTATCAGTGAAATAATATATCTGTAAAGAATTGTTGGAAAAATTACTTGGTCGCACAAAGTAGATGTCCTAACCGACTTGCCAAAACTATAGTTTGTTACAAAGAAATTTGTGGAGTGGTTGAAAACAAGTTAAAATGACTCCAACCTAAGTGTAATGTAAACTTCTGACTCTACATGTATATACATTTTACAGACCCTGTATGTTTTACATTTGTTATCTTGTTGTTATTATTCCCACCCTTCAGTTTCCATTCAACCCCTCCCATCTACTGTATCTCTTAACACCATCCATATTGGGATTTCTATTTGCCATAATATTTTTCAACTGTGCTGTGATGCTTCACAAAAAGTCCTGAACTCTCTATTTTCAAAGCTTCTGTAACGGATGTGAAATGGCTAGCTAGTTAGGGTACGCGCGTAGTAGCGTTTCAATCAGTTACGTCACTTGCTCTGAAACCTAGATGTAGTGTTGCCCCTTGCTCTGCAAGGGCCGCGGCTTTTGTGGAGCGATGGGTAACGACGCTTCGTGGGTGTCAGTTGTTGATGTGTGCAGAGGGTCCCTGGTTCGGCGCCCATGTCGGGGCGAGGGACGGTTTAAAGTTTAACTGTTCATTGATGCTGTTGACCCGGATCACTGGTTGCTGCGGAAAAAGAGGAGGTTGAAAGGGGGTGAGTGTAACGGATGTGAAATGGCTAGCTAGTTAGCGGGTACGCGCTAGTAGCGTTTCAATCAGTTACGTCACTTGCTCTGAAACTAGAAGTAGTGTTGCACCTTGCTCTGCAAGGGCCGCGGCTTTTGTGGAGCGATGGGTAACGACGTTTCGTGGGTGTCAGTTGTTGATGTGTGCAGAGGGTCCCTGGTTCGCGCCCGTGACGGGTGCGAGGGGACGGTTTAAAGTTATACTGTTACACTTCTACAGATTGTAAATTAAAGATAAACATTTTTGCAAAAATAGTTATTATATTATTGATTGATTGATTATGACTTTTCAAATCACCCAGTACTGCTATCTGCAGTGTTAGTTCTAGGCAAATGTTGCAATTCTTCAGCCATTCCTGGACCTGTGACCAAAAACGAGCTACATATGGACAAAATAAATGATCTAATGGCTCTGCCTCCTCACAGCAAAATCTGCAGAGCTGGGAAGATTTTATCCTCCATATATATAACATTCTATTGGTTGCAAGAATTTTGTATAATAATTTAATATAATAATTTAAATAGAAAAATTTGAAGTTTTGAATCCGGCGTTGTTTTGCGTGTCAATTCATAAATCATGTGCCATGGAATGGGTACATCAAAAATAAACTATTTTGCAATTTATATGGCACAGCTGTCAATTTTTAGGCCATTAAATTAAATTGGTTGAAATTGGAAAATTTAATTTGAAAATGTTTTTATTTATCACAATTTTATTTAACTGTATATGGTTTTTAATGCAGGGCCAACAGGCAAGTTAATAGAGAGAAAAATGACCGTAAGTTATCTTTAATGGAGTGAAGGGAATGGTATCAAACAGCTGGTTTTCACGTGTTATGATTCCATTTCAGTCACTCCATTTTCAGCCATTACACTCTATTCCAGCCATTATTATGAGCCGTCCTCCCCTCAGCAGCCTCCACTGCTTTAAATATATTTATTTCTGTGAAATGTATTGAAAGTTCCCAGAATTTTGCAACCCTAGTCAAAATACTGCTGGCCCTCCTCTGTTGTTAGATTGTGAGTCTAACCAGCCCAAACAAATCTACTCATCCATTAGCAATCTTGATAATCATGGCCTTCAATATAACACAATGTTATTCATCTCTATCTTTATTGAGATCCCCATTAGCTGACGCCATGACGACGGCTAATCTTCCTGGGCTCCATGAACACAACAAAATATATTTTACAATTTATATTGAAAAACTGTAACACAATTGACGGTAGTAGACAATACAAACATTTGACATGTAGACATTACAGACATCAGGGCTCGATTGGTCTGGTCAGGGTAGTTTGTTCAATTGCAGTTATGAAGTTATCATAGGTCAGGTAGCATTATGCTGATTTATGCCTTTTGATTCATTCACTCATCCTCTCCCCACATCTCCATCTTATTACCTGAGTAGTATTAGTAGTATTCTAATCAGTCTCTGAGTTACAGAAGGGTCAGATGTGTCCAATCCTGTCTGCTCTCTACTGCCGTCAGCATGGTGATTGGCTGCTCCCTGTCGCCAGGGAGACGGCGTGGTGTCGTGTAAGCGGTGGAGACAGGGCTCTTTGGTAATCACATGACTGAGGTGTTCTCTGTTGGGTCCTTTAAAATTACACTGCTGCTTTCCAATTTCATTCCAAGTGTTGTAAGATTCTGCTGGTTTCTCCCTAAATGACTGTTTTTGCTCAACAGTTTGATGGGTTAAGTACCTCGCTCATGGCTGGAGACACTAATACTAATACCAGCAATCCTCCAGACACCTTTTTACCTTTCCCATGGTTTAGTTTTTGCCAGAATGTTATCATATGTTTCCTTGAGGAAGAATCGAGCTTGAGCTCCAGGTTGAATGGACAAACGAGACTCATACGAATATATATCATATTTATCATATATATCATATGTGTCATCCTGTTTAGTGAAATAGATAGCATACTGGTAAGTATAGTAACAATGACTAGAATAGTTGTGATTGGAGTAGAATCCAACCCACGAGTACTTCAGTCTTAAATCAGTCTTCCAATCAGTGAAGGTCTTATTGATGAACAGGCGAGCGCATCCGAAGCCGTCTTTAGTGTAGAGCTGCAGACTGGCGTCATACCCCTCTATGCCAACAGGAACCTTCCTGTCTGCGTCATCATACTGAGGTCCTCTCATGAAGACATCTGACCCGTCCTTGGAGAGCAGCTTGACCTGTAGGCCGTGGTTAAGGTACTGGTTGGTGTCATAGGTTCCGTAGCTGCGCGTGTCAAGAGAGCGAGATAAGAGATTCTTCCCATCTTTATTAAAGAGTGCCAGCATCACCCCCACATCCAGTAGGCTGTCAGCGACATTAGCCCATGTGAGCCGGGCGTACCCACTTTCTGTGGATTTCACCTGGAGCACAACAGCATAGCACTCTGTGTGGTGGTCATTCACCACTGCCCCTTTCATTATAGCAGGGGACTCATTCAGAGTCATTCTGCCTGCGTCTTCAACCTTGTATGTGCTATCAGTGGCAGAGCAGTTCCATGTGAAGGTTCTGGAGTCTACGTAATGTAAATGTAATGTAAATGTACGTCATAGCCGGCAGCGTGCAGAAACACGTCCACACTGTTCACCCTGTTATGGATGCCGGTCCGGATCTCCCTCAGGAGGGCGGGGCTGATCTGGTAGGTGTTATAGGGGTCATACTCACATACTCACTGCTTCTTCGATAGTGCTTCGATAGTGCTGTGTGATGTAGACTGCCTCTAACAGTGGACTGTTGGGGCTTGTTCTGACAACTAACCTGTCCATGTTCCTCTCTAAGTTTCCTGGGGTAAGGTAATAGCTGCGAGTGACATAAGGATCGAGTGAGTATGCTGTTGGTGTGTTGATATTCCCGACTTCGTAGTAACCCTGTCTGTTCTGATCTTGCAGTTGTGGAAAAACGTTTTAGTTATTAAAGTGATGGAAGCCCCAGTCTCCCCTTTCTGGTAAGAACGTTGGTATGAGTGCATCGTTGTTATCGACGTTTAGGCCGCCAGAGACGAAGTGTAGCAGCATTAGGCCATGACGAGGGAATCTGTGGCCAAACTCAATGTTCCTGAGGTCTTTTGTTGAGTTAAGGACAGGTATGTCTGCAGAGTCTAAGGCCAGTGGTAGCAACAAGACGAAGATGCAAAACAAACCGTTTCTCTCCATGGTAATCCTGTGAGAGAGAGACAGACTGTATGATGGCAGCAGTACAACCTAGGGAGAAATTGAGGGACTTTTATTCACTTTTATTTCCCTGATTGATCAAAACAAATTTTCTCATGCTCCCTCTTGTCTCTCTGCCGCAGACATATAGTGAGTAACATGTTTGAGACATCAAATTGCAATATAAATGCAGTATCGAATCACAAATCAAATCAAATTGCATTAGTCACATGCGCCGAATGCAACAGGTGTAGACCTTACAGTGAAAGGCTTACTCACGAGCCCCTAACCGAAAGTGCAGCTGTCAAATACATATAGAATCATGAGAATTGCAATTCATAATGGTATCGGCACCTAAGTATCGTGATATATACCTGGCAATTCCCAGACCTAATGTCTGCTATTGGAACTTTTGTTTGTCTTTCCTTCCTCCGTGCTCAATTGCTGTTAAGAATTTGCAGTACAATTCCTAACTGCAAGCGTAATACAAGCGAGCATTTAGGGGGAAAAAATGCTTTTCATTGTAATCAGATACAAGTTATAAGATCATAAACACTGTTAGGCATTTTACAATTCCTAACTGCACACAAATAATAAGAGACTTTAAGAGAAAAAGTATGTATGCATTAGTAAATGATCTTCTCTTACCGTGTTCCTGGTGAACCGTCCTCTGATCTAGTGAACACGGAACCACCTCACCTCCTTTTACAGCCCAGCAGAAGACTGACGTCTCCAGGAAAGGAAACGAGTCACACATTCACCCACTAACATGGCAGACCGCTCAGGTGTGTGTTTGTGTATGCCCCCAAGTCATAATCAGTTGGAATATGCTGCTGGCAGGTTCACCTTTTTACACTTGAGCAGAGGTTGCGTTCCACTGCTCAGACTTTGCATGCATCATCCAACTTCTCCCTCAGTATGACAGACCACCATCTCCCTCATCTGTTCTTCTCCCATCACCTCTATCCCCTGCGGTTTACTACCACACTCTTAGAAAAAAGGGTTCCAAAAGCGTTCTTCGGCTGTCTCCATAAGAGAACCCTTTTTAGTTTCAGGTAGAACCCTTTTGGGGTTAAGTAAGGTGTGTAATGAAACTGTTCCTTCTCCCTTCTTCTAACCTAACCTGACCTCGTTCCTCATTCCTCACTACTCCACAGCTATTCAACCTTATCAGTGACCGCAACCAAATGATGACCTTTTCCCTTACTTAGTAACTTTCCAGACCGAAACTACTTATTCAACCTCCAATGACCCAACCATATACAATACATTCCTCATACCCGTTAACTTCTAGTATAGCAACATTTTAAACTAGAACCCAACAACAATTAATGGTAAAATACAGTGTATTTTTGCTTTTCATTCCTACCAAATGACAGTGAAATGGTTGGTCCAGAATACAAAAGCAGCCATGGCAGGCCCTTTCTCCCTCTGCTTCTCCCTCCTTCCTCCCGTGCAATGCTAAATGCTGACATTTACTGTAAACAGAGATTCATCAGTTTGCAAAAATTGTCAGGCAGCATCATCAAGGATAGTCTGCTTTGCCATCCACGTTTCAATAATCCCATCACCTCTATCCCCTGGGGTTTACTACCACACTCTTAGAAAAAAGGGTTCTCCATAAGATAACCCTTTTCAATTTCAGGTAGAAGCCTGTGGAAAGGGTTCTTTATGGAACCTGAAAGGGGTCTACCTGGAACCAAAATGTTCTACCTGGAATAAGGTATCTAATTTGATTAATTCAAATGTATGTTTTAGAGCGGTATTCCAAATGCCTGTATCACAAGAATCAAATATTTTTTTTCTCGTTTTTACGAGTATTTATGTCCTCTTGTTCTCCTGTTGTTTTTTGGTCTCGTTTCATTCACTCTCTTTCTGTTGTAAAGCACCTTCCCATTTAAACAGACACACTATGTCTCAACTCCTCAAATTGCGCGCAGACGCTGCTAAAACGGGAGTATCAATGAACATTGATTCTGGAAAACTGCTAGCAGCATTTTAGCCGAAGACTGTTAAACTAGCTCTCTAGTCTGTGTTTTATAAATGTGCTATAAGCATAAAACCCAGTTCTATAAGGAATTGGCAACTCGTTCTATTTCTGAGAAATGAGGTAGACCACTTGATTTCAACATCTGAACAAGGTGGACAGGCTAGTATGAGGTTCAAACAGTTGGAGACAGACAGAAGGGTGTGTTCTACCTTGTTAGCTAGCAAAAAGGTCCAACTTAGCTCAACTTGAAATATAAAGATTAGCTGGCTACTTACTAGCACGTAGGCTTATGCTTGAGCGATTGTTTACGAGTCACGTGTACATTTTCTATAATGCCTGCTACAAGAAGTTAGTTATTCTTAGTGAATGTGCATTTATGCATGTTTTTTTTTTTGTTTCTTTTTTACAAAATAGGCATTTTCATAGACAGACTTGAAAGCCAGATCAGTGATTATTGAATAAAAAGTAGGTTAAACTATTTGTATAAAATAATTACATTATTAGTGGGTCTTATGGTTGTGGAAGGCTTATATTTAGCCTAGGACATACTAAGTTCCAGCATGTCTGAGAGAGATATGCTACACAACTGCACTCTTAGAAAACATTTGCTATCTAAAACCTAAAATGGTTCTTCGGCTGTCCCCATATGAGAACCCCTGGAGGAACCCTTTTTGGTTCCAGATTAGGGCTGGGCGATACGGCCTAAAAATAATATCTTGATTAAAAAAAAATGTATATTTCATGTTTTCTTTAAATAAGCTTTGTTCTACAATGTTAGGTTCTGACAGACAGAGTGAAAAACTAACGGACAACTAGTCAAATCTCAAACCAAGTTTATTCACCCACTGGGTCAAACCGCTGCAAAGACAAAGACATGATTCCACCAGCACAAGTATTCATACCCTCCTTTAGGTAGAGTCTCCTCCTTGCACCTCTAAACAATACATCTTTGTTGCTAGGCAGGAAGTTAAGTGATGTGTGTAATAAAACTGTCCTTCTCCCTTCTTCTAACCTAACCTGACCTCGTTCCTCATTCCTCACTACTCCACAGCTATTCAACCTTATCAGTGACCGCAACCAAATGATGGCCTTTTCCCTTACTTAGTAACTTTCCAGACCGAAACGACTTATTCAACCTCCAATGACCCCACCATATACAATACATTCCTCATACCCGTTAACTTCTAGTATAGCAACATTTCAAACTAGAACCCAACAACAATTAATGGTAAAATACACTGCATTTCTAACTGTCAGCAATAATCTAATGAAATGAGGGCTTGTTTGTTTTTGTGTGAGAGAATGTGTGTGCTTGTGCGTGCGTGGGTTGTGCCTCCTCATGTGAACATAAGTCTCTGCTGGACAGAAGTGTGTTCAGTGCTGTGACCTTGTGGCACACTAGTCAATTCATTTCTCATCTCCTCCACCAGGAATGACCCTTTCCACAAGGAATCCTATTCATATCTTATTACTGTAATATATTAATGAGTACTAACCAGCAAATAGAATTTGGTCTAAACTAGAGGAACTACAAATTCACTTCAATTATCCAGTAAGCTATAGTATAATGGGAGGATTTTTTCAAAATGGATTTCAAATAATATACATTTAACATACATTAAGCCTCACAGCAATAGCCACAAAACCCCTAAATGTCGTTTCCATGATAGCCATGTGAGCGATGACCGATGATGACACATTAATGCTGCACGTGAATTCCATGGTTGCCTGGGCAGTGCCATAAAGCATTAGAGAGTGTTGTGTGAAAAGGTCAGGTCTTCACCACATTCCAGCAGCATATGGCTGTTGGAGAGAGCGAGGCGTTGTGTCTCCTGATTGATTAGCTGGGTGGCATCTATCTCCTATGACTCAGTCTAAAGCACTAATGGGGAAGGAAGGACAGCCCAATACATTAGCTGTTTGGTCCACTATTTACAGTCGACAAAGATACAGACCGGCCAGATTGGCCACAACTTCTGTAGCTGCGTGTGTGTGTGTGTCTGTGTGTGTGTATCACAAGGTGCATAGTGACAGTCAACAAAATTACAGTTTAACACATTTATTTTAAGGCATGGTTTTCATCACGGTTCCAGCACATTTCCTTGTCTCAATTCAGTTACATTTCTTTGTCTTCATATTTCATTGACATAAATCAAATTTTTGGTTACTTTTAGCTGTAAAAACCTAGTTAGAACCAACATAGACACATACAAACCAAGACAAAGAAAGCAAAGGGGCACAGGAAGTGACACAGCCCAGCCCAGCAGACAGGTGTCCATCATTTTTTACAGCACAAACTCCATGAGCCATGTGCTCTCTCACCGGATGCATCATCCATAAGCTCTCTAACACAAGGCTCCACCATGCCTCAAGACTGCATTATTTCCTGTGGGCGGGGGGTATAAATACGTTCAGCTCAAATCACATGACCAGTCAATTAGCCAATAGAAATTCTTGTTTCTGATTACATGCAAATGAGTCACACCTGTCACGTGTGTGTGTGTGTGTGTGCGTGCGTGCGTGCGTGCGTGCGTGCGTGCGTGCGTGCGTGTGTGTGTGTGTGTGTGTGTGTGTGTGTGTGTGTGGAGGCTTGTTCTCTCTCAAGGTCTGGCTTTAATCATCATCATCTGACAATCTCTTTGGCTCTAATTGGGTATTGGTGTGTTTACCACTGTATCAAGATGCTATTGTGTATAAGCCTGTGTGGAGAACGCAGTAGAAAGTCATCCTCAGACCATAGCCTGTACTTTGTTCACATTGAGGAAAAGACTTTTCAGATGCCAGTGACAGTGAGTGGGAGATAGTGGGAGGACCACAGTGTGTGTCTGTTAATGGCAGTGAGAGGAAAGCAAGCAGCATAGAGAGTAATGGGAGAGGGAGTTATCATATTATGTGAAGAGAAAATATACAACTAGAGATGCATATGAAGGGGATAATGAACCAGGGTGTATGTGTGTGTGTTATTGGCAGCTACTGTGTGTAATAGAGAGTGACTGGGGGTTTTCCAGGGCTGTTTTTTTGCAGGGAGAGGAAGGCCCCTGATGTTTGACCTTGGTCAATAACACTCCTCTAGAGGAGAGTGTGGGGGGGGTGTGGAGGTCCGCTTTGCCAAACACAGAGCTCAATGTGAATGCTGTAATGGCTGGGAAACATGTTTCCTCTACCGCCCATAATGACACTGTTTTACACACAACCACACACACAAAACACAAACACAGACACACACACAACAAACACAAACACAAACACAAACACCACAGACACACACACCACACCACACACACACACACACACACACACCACACACACACACACACACACACACACACACACACACACACACACACACACACACACACACACACACACACACACACACACACACACCACACAGAAGGTAAAAATCCATCTCCACATCCCTCTCTCTTCTCCACTTCCTCTCCTCCACCGGTTACTAGGAAACCAGGAAAACACGTGATCTCACCAGTGTTGTTGTGGATGCTGAGAGGTTGAAGTGGGGTGGGATATGCTAGTAAACGGGTATGTGGAGACAAGAAGCCGGCTTCAACTGCTCTTGTGAAATAAGCGGTGGAACGAACATCGGTGCTGCTTATCACCCGTGCATCGCCATTGGCAATACCACTGCACTCACTCACTCCCACCCTGCACCGGCCAATTACCTCTACTGCACACTAGTAGAGAGAGAGAAGAGAGAGAGAGATAGTACATCACCACACACACGGCACGTTTTTGTGTTTTTTTGAAGAGTCCATTGCTCCCTCGAAAGCCTTTTAGCTCTCTGATTTCTAGCACAGTGAATGTATCCGTTTCCTCTGTTGACCCACACAGACTTCAAGCAACAGCTCACGTCGTTCTGCGCGGCGTTCCATCTCCGTCCGCAACACATCAAACACAAATCACCAACACCTGTTTGAAAAACTAACTGAGCAGCTCTGACCTTATGACCCCTTCTCTGTGTGAGGATGCAAACCGTGTGTGTGGGGTGCGCGCGTGTGTGTCTGTGTGTTTGTTGTATTGTTAGTCAGAGACCTGTGTTTACTGCTGATTGCGCCGTTATTCTCAGCTCTGCAGTGAGTGGCTGAGTGTGTCAGTGTGCTCCCTGTAGCTGCTCCGTTGGGGTTGGCGTGCCAGGTGTCCTGCTACTGTAGTCAGCCAGGTGTCCTGCTACTGTAGTCAGCCAGGTGTCCTGTGCTACTGTAGTCAGCCAGGTGTCTTGCTACTTGTAGTCAGCCAGGTGTCCTGCTACTCGAGTCAGCCAGGTGTCCTGCTACTGTAGTCACCATGTGTCCTGGCTACTGTAAGTCTGCCAGGCCAGGGGAGCTGTTTGTCTACACCGGCCGTATCTCAGCTCCCAGGGTACTATGCCAATCGATGGGCAGGATGAAAAGGATGAGTCCCCCTTCTGGATGGCAGCACCTCTGCTCCCCTCCTGTTGGA
Organism: Salvelinus sp. IW2-2015; assembly: GCF_002910315.2. Taxonomy (NCBI): domain Eukaryota; kingdom Metazoa; phylum Chordata; class Actinopteri; order Salmoniformes; family Salmonidae; genus Salvelinus; species Salvelinus sp. IW2-2015. The sequence continues at coordinate 63,104 of NW_019943951.1, forward strand.
CCGGACAACAAGGCAGCAGGGCTGTAATGAAGGCTAGCGCCAATCAGTGTTTGGCAGAGAGAGGGGCATATCGACCACACGGCTTGCATCCTGCTCCCCTCTGCATGCCAAACAAGTTGCCACAGAAGATTGGTGTCTACTTGAATGAGGACAGCAGGTTCAAATATTGGTATTTATCGGATCCCAATTGAGCTGTTCCAAAAACGTATTCTACTCTTCCTGGTTCGCGGTCCTCACAATACATGTAAACATGACATAATACATACACATTAATAGGACAAGAACAGCTTCAGACAACATTAATTTAAAAAAAGGATCAATCCACGAGGATGCGTTTGTGGTTTATTGGTTCAACACACCATAACACGCAAGGCAGGCAGAACACCACACACACACCACGCTCAGACGCGCGACGACACCACACACAACACACACACACACACCACACACCACACAACCACACCACAACAACAACACAACACACACACACACACACACACCACACACACAACACACACACACACACAACACACACCACCACACACACACACACCACCACACACACACACACACACACACACCACACACACAACACACACACACAACCAACCCCCCTCCAGAGGCTGGCCTGCCCCTACTTCAGGTCAACTCCTGTCCAGGTTATAATTACAGGCAGAATGTGTGCATCCAGCTAAAAAACTTAGGGTAGACAGCGTAAATCACTTTTTTCCACTCACGACGCTGCTGACACCAACCAGGAATGGAGGTCAGATATTTCATACAGCCCCATTGAATTATTGATGCGTTGCTGCGCTCCCAGGGCGCCGCTTGTATATTACCGCTTTCATTAGAAAAACATTTCTGCTTTCCCATCCATAGTAGAAAAATGCCAGGGTAAAGGTTAGCTGCTTTGTCACTTGTGGACGTTCTTCCTTATTGTTGAGCCTTTCCTGGACTCTGCCTTAACAAAAAACAAATATAAATATAAAAAACGACTTTTTTTGGTGATTTCCCCTCGAGTAATATGATACAGCAGCTTTGGAGGACAGTTAAAACATCGGTATACGGAAGTTACAATCTAAACTCATGTCTGGATGCAGAAGACAGAGGTACTAATTAGAAGTCATTATTCTCTCTCAATCACATTGGCCCTTTTTTCTGCCCATGGTGACACAAACCATCACAAAAACTCACTGGCTCCACCAGCTTATAAGTTTACATACTCAGACAGAGACCACACAAACACACAAAAACTCACTGGCTCACCAGCTTAATAAGTTACATACTGACAGAGACACACAAACACTTTTTTGTCTAGGCATGCGTTTCACTTATTTGTTTGTGTACTTCAAAGCATTTGTTGTTTTAGTCCAGTTGTCATCAAACCCATTGACTAAAGACCTGGCCTACAGGCCCAGACCGTAGTTCTAGCTATTTACAGTTTTATTTACAATCACTTTGGACACTAATTTTCGGAACCTTGTGTTCAGTTTTTCAAAAACTCTAGACACAAAAACTTCACAAACCAAGATCAAAATGCAAATTTTTCAAAACTTCTAACACTATTTTCCAATTGGCTTGGATTACAATACACATAAAGCTAGAGATAATTTGTTGCATCTGAACCTGTTCCCAAAAATGACACAACTAAACATCAAAGTCTTACCATTTCAAAAATGCATTCACCATTACATCTGAAATGACTGTCTATTCATTTCCTTAAAATGATCTAACTATCAATTGATACAACTGCTCAAAATGATAAGTGACTTTTGCATTACTCTTAATTCATAGTTTTATGAAAACTGACTAACAATATTCCATGTTTAGATCATGAAAGTTTCAGGATAACGAGATCCATTGACACCAATTACTGTGGAACATGAACCAATTGGACTACATTATCTATGGATGTAATATTTCATCATCATTCTTTATCAGACACTGTTTCTATGGTCCCATGTACCACTTTTCTAGACCATGTTTTCAGATTTGACATTACTGTACACTCACCGGTCACTTTATTAGGTACACCTATCTAGTACTGGGTAGGACCCCCTTTTGCCTCCACAACAGCCTGAATTATTCACGGTGTTGTACGTTAAGAGATGCCATTCTGTACACCACTGTTTTAAACAACTGTTATTTCAGCATTTGTGGCCTTTCTGTTAGCTTGAATGAGTCTGGACATTCTCCTCTGACCTCTCTCATTAACAAAGTGTTTTTGCCCACAGACATGCTGCTCACTGAATGTGTTTTGTTTATCGCACCATTCTCTGTAAACTCTAGAGACTGTAGTGTGTTAAAATCCCAGGAGGGCAGCTGTTTCTGAGATGCTGGAACCACCATGTGTGGCACCAACAATCATACCACGGTCAAAGTTGCTTAGATTACTCATCTTGCCTGTTCTAATGTTTGGTCGAACAACATCTAATACTCTACATATTGAGTTGCAGGCAGCCACATGATTCGCTGTTCGAATGTAACCTTCCTTGATGAGCTAAATCAGGTCTGTAGAGCTGATGGCATGACCTATGTCATTGTGTGGGATAATGCCAGGTTCCACCATGCTCAAATGGTGCAAGCATAGTTTCAGGCCCATCCACAATTTACCACCCTGTACTTACCCCCATACTCTCCTTTCCTAAAACCCGATTGAGGAATTTTTCTCCACATGGAGGTGGAAGGTATATGATAGGCGCCCTCACGAACAAGCCACCCTTCTCCAGGCCATGAATGACGCATGCAATGACATCACGGAAGACCAGTGTCAGGCCTGGATTCGCCATGCCCGAAGATTCTTCCCAAGATGTTTGGCTAATGAAAACATCCATTGTAATGTGGATGAGAACCTGTGGCCAAATCCACAAGACAGGGTTGATGGAAATATAGGACAATCCTTTGTTTTGCTTTGTACAGTAAGCCAGGTTACGTTTTACTGTGTTTTTTTTCTTTTTTTGTAGCTAATTATTTTTGCTTTGATTCAAAGAAGCCTATGTTGTGATTTTATTGTATTTCATCAATACATTTCAGATTTTCTTCAATGATTCCACTGTGTCCGTAGTATTCTCTCTACTAGTCCTTTTACAGTGATGTATTTACGTGTAGTACCACAATGAAACGTGTCACATATTTTGTACTACAATATTTAATGATTGTATGAACAACTACACAGTGAAACTATCGGTATCTTATGTGTGGGTAATCTAAATGAATGTTTCTATGGTATTTCATGATAAGTGAGTTATTTTAACCAATGATTCTGCAAGTGCAAAGTTTCTTTAAAGATATGAATGCACAATGCAATGTTTTGAACATTGGACAGCCTGTGTTACAAGTGATGACCGTTTTGAGTTTTGTGTCTAGCGTTTTGAAAAATGACCACAAGGTTCTGAAATTGGTGCCAAAGTGATTGTAAAAAACTGTAAGTGAGGAAGAGGATGGTAACCAGTAGTCACAGATGCACACACACACATACCTTACCAACTAGGTTGAAGCCCATGGCTCCTAAGACAATGTTAGACTTGCAAGTCTTCAGGTCTTAGGCATCGTTACTCATCACATGAGAGGTGTTCACTGAACCACCTTGGTTACACACTTGAACACATAAGAGATAGTGATCATGCCTTTTCATTAGCAGTCTGTTCGTATGTTTTCATTCACCCAGTGGCGGTTCTAGACCATTTCAACTGGGGGGGCCAAGCTGGGGCCAGTTGTACTGTTAGAGGGGCCAGTTACAACAGAGCCCTGCTGCTGTGTGTGTGGGTGTGTGTGTCCCTCAGAGCCCTGCTGCTGTGTGTATATGTGTGTGTGTGTGTGTGTGTGTGTGTGTGTGTCCCTCAGAGCCCTCCTGCTGTGTGTCTGTGTGTCTGTGTGTGTGTGTCTCTCAAGACCCTCCTGCTGTGTGTCTGGCTAGTGTGTGTGTGTGTGTGTCACTCAGCAAGCCTCGGCCTGCTGTGTGTATCTGTGTGTGTGATGTGTTCCCTCACACCCCCTTGTATGGTTGTGCCCCTCCCATGCTGTGTGTATATGTTGTGTGTGTCTCGGCTCTGCTGGGTGTATGTGTGTGTTCCTCAGAGCCCTCCTGCGCTTGTGATATAGTGTGTGTGTGTGTGTGTGTCCTCTCAGAGCCCTCCTTGCTGACTGTGTCTGTGGTGTGTGGTCCCTCAGAGCAGCCCTCCGTGCTGTGTGTTTGTGTGTGTGTCCGCCTCGAGCCCTGCTGCTGTTGTGTGTGTGTGTGGTTGGTGGCGTAGTGTGTGTGTGTGGTGTGTGGTCTCAGAAGCTCTGTGGTGATGTGTTGCCTAGCCTGTTCTGTGTTGTGTGTTGTGTGTTGGCAACCCCTGTGCTGTGTGTGTGGTTGTTCCTCAGAGCCTGCTGCTGTGTGTATATATGTGTGTGCTGTGTGTGTTTGTTCCTCAGAACCATCCTGCTGTGTGTATATTTGTGTGTGTGTGTGTGTATATGTGTTGTGTCCCTCAGAGCCCTCCTGCTGTGTGTTGTTGTGTGTGTGTGTGTGTCCCTCAGAGCCCTCTGCTGTGTGTCTGTGTGTGTGTGTGTCCCTCAGAGCCCTCCTGCTGTGTGTTATAATGTGTGTGTGTGTGTGTCCCTCAGAGCCATCCTTGCTGTGTGTATAGTTGTCTGTGTTGTGTTGTGTGTGTGTGTGTCCTCAGAGCGCCTCCTGCTGTGTGTATATATGTGTGTGTGTGTGTGTGTTGTCCCTCAGAACATCCTGCTGTGTGTATATTTGTTGTGCTGTGTGTGTATATGTTGTGTGTGTCCCTCAGAGCCCTCCTGCTGTGTGTGTATGTGTGTGTGTGTGTGTGGTCCCCTCAGAGACCTCCTGCTTGTGTGTTGGTGTGTGTGTCCCTCAGAGCCCTCCTGCTGTGTGTCTGTGTGTGTGTGTGTCCCTCAGAGCCTCTGCTGTGTGTATATTTGTGTGTGTGGTTCTCAAGCCTCTGCTGTGTTGTTGTTGTGTGTGTGTCTCAGAGCCCCTCCTGCTGTGTGTTGTGTGTGTGTGTGTCCCTCAGAGCCCTCCTGCTGTGTGTTAATATGTGTGTGTGTGTGGTGTGTGCCCTCAAGAGCCTCCTGCTGTGTGTGTTGTCGTGCTGTGTGTGTGTGTGTGTGTGTGTCCCTCAGAGCTCCTGCTGTGTGTGTGTTGTGTGTGTGTGGTGTGTGTGTCCCAGTGTGTCAGAACCAAGTCCTGCTGTGTGTATATTTGTGTGTGTGTGTCTCTCAGAGCCCTCCTGCTGTGTGTCTGTGTTGTGTGTGTGTCCCTCAGAGCCTCCTGCTGTGTGTTTTGTGTGTGGGTGTGTGTCCCTCAGAGCCTCCCTGCTGTGTGTGTATATGTTGTGTGTGTTGTGTTGTGTGTGTGTCCCTCAGAGCCCTCCTGCTGTGTGTATGTGTGTGGTGGTGTTGCCCTAGACCTGGTGTGTTTGTTGTGTGTGTGTTGTGTGTTCCTCGATGGTTTGTGTGTGTGTATGTGTGTGTGTGTGTGTGTGTCGTGATGCCTGCTACTGTCTGTGGTGTGTGTGGTGTTTGCACCTCAGAGCCCTCCCTGCTGTGTGTTTGTGTTGGTGTGGTGTGTCGGTCTCAGGCTGTGTGTGTGTGGTGTGTGTGTTGATGGTGTGCTGTGTGTGTGTGTGTGTGTGTGTGTGTGTGTGTGTGTGTGTGTGGCGTGGTGGTTGGTGGTGTCCCACTCAGAGCCCGCTCCTGCTGTGTGTCGTGATGTGGTGGTGT
>NW_019943951.1:68864-78707 GCF_002910315.2 Salvelinus sp. IW2-2015
CTAGACTGCAGTGTGTAAATCGCGATTAGCCTAATTCTCGATGTAACGATGAGCATGTGACTTATGCTCGCGATCTGTGATCACACTGGCTAGACCATGCCACTCCATTGCACTCAGAGCGGTGGGTTCATGTGTGTGTGGCTATATTGCTATGCCTGTGTGGGTGTCCCTAGTATAGGCAGGGCCTCGCCTTCATGTCAGTCTGTGTGTAATAATGATGTGGTGGTGTGTAGGTGTTTGACTTCCTTTTTTCAGTTCAACCATTCAGCTTTAAATGGCTTTAGTCTTAGTGTAAGTATAATAGGTTGTCTAATCGTTGTCGTGATGTTGGTTGAATGCGTGTTCTATTGTAGTGAGTCTTGTAATGGTTGCTTCTCGCTTACACCTAGTCATAAGCCATCTGTCTGCATCGGTGAAGTGTCTCAAGTGTCCTGTGTTGTCGTATACGTCGGTGTGTCTTGTTGTCTGCACAGAGCATGCGTGACACTAAACCCAGACCATATGGTGGTGTTCTGGTGTTGTGTGGGCCTACAGGCTCAAGGGCACGGGCAACTGTACCTTTCCTGCTGGGATGTTAGGATTACCTATGACTCTGTGGCGCTCAGTATGTGTGTAACCCTCACTTGGATGGCCAGTGCCATGGACATTCGCGTGGTGTCTCCTAAGATGTAGAGGTATATAGTAGAAGTCTGTGATGGTGGTATTTGTGAGTGTGATGGGGAGTCGTTCCTGACGAGGAGGGGCCGCAGGTGCAAGGAGCACTGTGCACGCTCCAGGTGGTAGTATCAGTATTAGTGTAGAGATGAATGGATTTTGTGTGGTGTAGACCGTTGGCGCGAAAGCCGGAACGTGGTGCAATCCCTGCGAGCTCCGATGGAGACGAGATATGTGAGAAAAAGTTGTCATGGTGAATGATGGTAGTGTGATGGTGTTAAGGAAGGGAAGTGGTTGTAGTGTGATCTTGCATTTCAGACTAGAGCTCTGGCACTGGACGTGTGTAGTAGAGACTTGTGTATAAAGAGTGTTAGTAGTGAAGTGGTGAGTGTTGTTGAGTCCCGTCACGAGGAATATTTAAATGGGCACACGATCACGCAGAGTGCGAAGTGTGAGATTATACAAAAACAGATATGGGAGTGTAGTGATGCGGTCATCTCACGAGACACCTCCTGTTGGGTGAGATGGTTGCTGTGTGTTGGTTTAGGTCCCTACAGAGGACCTCTCAGTATGTCACTCTTCATCTAAGATGGTGGTTATTAATGGCATGGGAAAACATCACATCTATCTCGTTGTAGGACATTATGTTAGGTTGTTTGTCTGTGGAGAGTCTCAGGCCTCTCCTAAGCATAGTGGTAGATAATCAACGGGAGGTGAGAGTGTGAGGGTAAGTATATCTCTCAGAGCCCTCCTGCTGTGTGTGCATGATGTGAGAGATACGCTAAGACTCTCGAGATCGCTATGCCCTAGAGCCCACTGAGCATAGCTGGTGATGTATGTAGTAATGTGTTATGTCGCGCTCATGTGTCGCATTATCCAATATTTAGATCGAGAAGCGACATACATCTCTAGACCATTGCCTGGTGTAGGTATGTCCTGTGTCAGCTCGTCGGTGATGTGTGTGTGTCCCTGCAGAGAGCCTGCTACCAATCTATGGCTGCATCTTGTGTCTGTAACTATCATTGTTGATTTTTGAATATTGTAGCTCGTGTGTGCAGTGTGCGAGCCATACTGAGAATCCATCTAACACCTGCTGGGTGTGTATATTTGTGCTGGTTGTGATGAGTGTCTCTCTAGCAGGCTTCTGCACATCGGCTCTAGTGTTGTAACTGTCGTAGTAGGTTAGTCGGGCCTCTGCCTTAGCCACGACCCATCATGTCTGTCCCTGACTAACTTTTCTCGCTTTTTGTATCTATGTGTGTGTGTGTGTCACTCTCAGCAAAGCCATCGCCTGCTGTGTGTATATTCATGTGGTGTGTTGATGGTGTGTTGTCCCTCAAGCACCTCCCTTTGTGATATATGTGGTGTGTGTGTGTGTGTCCCCTCAGCAACCATCCTGCCTGTGTGTATATTTGTGTGTGTGGTGTGATGTGTTGTTCCTCAGAGCCCTCGACTGCTGTGTGTATTGTGTGGTGTGTGGTGTGTGTGTGTTAGCCCTCAGAGCCCTGCTATGTTCTGGGTCTGTGTGTGTGTCTCTCAGAGACCCTCCTGCTGTGTGTTGTGTGTGTGTGTCGTTTCTCAGAGCCGCAGCGTCCTGTCTGTGTGTTGTGTGTGTGTGTGTAGAGCCTGCCTGGTTGCGTGTGTGTCGCATATGTGTGTGTGTGTCTTCAGAAGCCTCCTGCTGTGTGGTGTGCTGAGTGTGTGGTCCCTAGAAGCCCCCTGTGCTTGTGATATATGTTGTGTGTGTGTGTTTGTGTTGTGTCCTTCTGCAGAGCCCCTCGTGCTGTGTGTTTGGTGTGTGTGGTTCCTCAGAGCCCCTGCTGTGTGTTGTGTGTGTGTCCCTCGGAGCCTCCTGCTGTGTGTATTTCAGAGTTGTGGGGCTCGAGGATCCGCTGTGTGTAGTAGTGTTGCTCAGAGCCTCCTGCCTGTGTGTATATGTGTGTGTGTGTGTTGTTTGTTCCTCAGACACCATCCTGGCTGTGTGTAATATATGTGGTGTGTGTGTGTATGGTGTGTCCCTCAGCCGACCTCCTGCTCGTGTGTTATCTGTCTGTGTGATGTGTGTGTGCTCTACAGAGCCTCTCTGCTGTGTGTCGTGTGTGTGTGTGTCCCTCAGAGCCCTCCTGTCTGCTGTGTTATATATGTGTGTGGTGATGTGTTCCCTCAGAGCCATCCTTGCTGTGTTATATGTTGTGCTGTGTTGTGCTGTGTGTGTGTGTTGTCCCTGCAGAAGCCGCCTCCGCTGTGTGGTATATATGTGTGTGTGTGTGTGTGTTGTCCCTCAGAACATCCTGCTGTGAGTATATTTGTGTGTGTGTGTGTATATGTGTGTGTGTCCCTCAGACCTCCTGCTGTGTGTGTATGTGTGTGTGTGTGTGTGTGTCCCTCAGAGCCCTGCTGCTTTGTCTGGGTGTGTGTGTCCCTCAGAGCCCTCCTGCTGTGTGTGTGTGTGTGTGTCCCGTCCTAGAAGCCTGCTGCTGTGTGTGTGTGTGTGTGTGTTGGTGTGTGTGTGTGTGTGTCCTCAGAGCCCTCCTGCTGTGTGTGTGGTGTGTGTGTGTCCTCAGAGCCCTGTTCGCTGTGTGTGTGGCGTGTGTGCTGTGTGTGTGTGTTTTGTGTGTGTGTGCCCTCAGAGCCCTGCTGCTGTGTGTTGTGGGTTGTGTGTGGTCCTCAGAGCCCTGCTGCTGTGTGTGATGTGTGTGTGTGTGTGTCCCTCAGAGCCTCCTGCGTGTGTCTGTGTGTTGTGTGTGTGTGTGGTGCTTCCGTAGTTGTGTATATCCTCTCAGTGTGTGTGTTTGTGTCCCTCAGAGCCACTCCTGCTGTGTGTCTGTGTGTTGTGTGGTGTCCTCAGAGCCCTCCTGCTGTTGTGTATATGTGTGTGTGGTGTTCTCAGAGCCCTCCTGCGGTGTGTCTGTGTTGGTGTGTGTGGTGTCCCTCAGAGCGCCTCATGCTGTGTGTGTGTGTGGTGTCCCTCAGACCCCCTGCTGTGGTGTAATATTTGTGTGTGTGTGTGTGGATGTGTGTGGTCCCCTCAGAGCCGCTCTGCTGTGTGTGTGTGTGTGTGTGTGTGTGTGTGTTGATGTGTGTGTGTGTGCTGTGTGTGTGTGTGTGTGTGTGTGTGGTGTGTGTGTGTGTGTGTGTGTGGTGTTCTGTGTGTGGTGGTGTGTGTGGTGTGCACCTCAGAGCCCTCCCTGCTGTGTGTATATGTGTTGGTTGTGTGGGTGGTGTGTGTGTGTGTGTGTGGTGTCGTGTGTTGTGTGTGTGTGTGTGTGTGTGTTGTGTGTGCTGTTGTGTGTGTGTGGTGTGTGTGTTGCTGTTTTTGTGTGTGTGTGTGGTGTGTGTGTGTGTGTGTTTGTGTGTGTGTGTCGTGAACCCTCGTTATTAGAATCCAAATGTAAACTGTTCTCTAGATCAGCATCCTACTTGGAGATGCTTGATACACCACCGTACCTGTGCCATTAATAGTTTCATTTAATATGGGATGTGTTAGACACTTTGTAGATCATTCTACGACTTTATCTATTAGTAGAATGTAGTAGCTGATTGCCAACGATTTTTGTCGGGTTGTTCGTGTCCTGCTTGCCGATGGGTGATCGGATTTCGTGTCGGTTCCTTCGCAGTGCTCGGTTAGTCGCGAGTTTGTCAGATTCGCCTGTGAGTGTTGCTAGCCGTTGTGACAGGGGCCGTGATCGGTGCGGCTTGCATTCGGAGTGGCGTCTACAACGTTTAGTAGCGTTTTGTCTTATGGTGTACGACACTAGCCAGCCTGAGCAGTGGGCGGAACTTGGCGGTCGGCCTGTGGCCAGGTTACGCATCGCTGCGCAGATCGAGCTGGACGCGTCTTGGTATAATCCGCTTCTGCTTTGTAGCGGGGGCATGTGGATGCCGGGTCCGATCACGATATCCGGCTTCACGTTCAGTTTGGCTGCGGCCAGGGGAGGACGGGTTGTCGTCTGTTTGGTGGTTGGTTGCCATGTGGTGGTCTGGACGTTGTTTAGTTGCGTCTCCGCGTGGCCGGTGGGTGGCTGGTCCGTGTGGGCGGGCCCAGTTGATTTGAAAGTGTGTTTATGTGGCAGTCTGAAGCACTGGGAATGTCCGGAATGTTCAATGTCCTGTGTCCTGTGTCCACTGGTCCCTGTCGCTGTGTAGCATGGTTGATCTGAATGTCCACTTGTCCTGTGTCCAATGTCCTGAAGTGTACTGGGTACACACTGGGGTACACACTGGGTACACACTGGGTACACGACTGGGTAACACTGGGTACACCAGGCTGGTTTGAAATTAAGCATGTTTCCTGTTATTTCAAAAATGAAATGGACGTTGAAATCATACATGAATAGACTATTGAATTGATCTCTGGGTGCTGTGGGTGGTGGGTGGTCAACAAATAGATGATTTCAGAAATTGGATGTTTGTTTAGTAAGAGTTGTTTTGATTCAGGTTAATATCTTGAAGGGCAATTCTGGAAGGAGGTTTGTGAGATTTATGCGCTATCATCAATTTACTATTGTAGGTTATAGCGGGAATATTGGACAGGAAATGGATGTATCTACTACAATTAGATGAGGGGAGAATCGACAGAGTGTTCGACAGTTTCTACCACACCACACAATACCAACCAACAGGCACACACACACATCAACAACAACACACACACCCAACAGACACCACACACACACAAACACACACACACACACACACACACACACACATCGACACACACCCACACAGCACACACACACACACACACACACTACAACACACATCAACACACCACCATGGACACACATCTGGATGCACACACAGCTGCACAGCTAGCACAGCAAGCAAACACACAGAAGGCAGCACACACGTGCTTGGGCCGCTGAGGCTCTGTCACCTGGCGCCGGAATGTATGACACACACCGGTATAGAAAGATGTGAGAGTTTAGGGGAGTGTTTGAATGAGTTATCAGGAATTGCCAGACCAGATATCGCGTTCCAGGCTAAAACAAACGGTGTCTGAGATGAGGGGGGGACAGTTACGCACAAGCATGAGCCCCGCAGACGGGAGAGAGAGGGGGAAGACACAGCATACAGAGAGGAGAGAGAGGGGGTAAGGCCTCGACGGCAGTTATATCCTTAGTGAGATTCGTGCACGACGACGCACGTGCGCGCGCGCAACGCAGTACCAGTTCAGGGCAGTAACAGAGAGGAGAGAGGAGGGGGGAAGACAGGACTAGGCACACAGAGAGGAGAGAGAGTGGGGCAGACACAGCATACCGAGGAAAGGAGAGAGAGGGGGATGACGACAGCATACCAGGAGAGGAGAGAGAGGGGGGGAAGACACAGCATATGATGAGGAGAGAGAGGGGGAGACACAGCATAACAGAGAGAGAGAGGGGGATGTACACAGCATACAGAGAGGAGAGAGAGGGGGAAGACACAGCATAGATAGAGGAAGAGAGAGGGGGAAGACACAAGCATACAGAAGAGGAGAGAGAGGGGATGACACAGCATACAGAGAGGAGAGAGGAGGGGGAGGACACAGCATAGTTCGGAGGAGAGAGAGGGGAAGACGCATACAGAAGGAGAGAGAGGGGTAAGACACAGCAACAGAGAGGATAGAGAAGGGGGAAGACACAAGCCAATACAGAGAGGAGGAGAGAGGGGTAAGACACAGCATAAGAGAGGAGAGAGAGGGGGTAGACACAGCATACCAGAGAGGAAGAGAGAGGGGGAAAGCCACGAGCATCCAGAGAGGAGAGAGAGGGGGTAGACACAGCATACAGAGAGGAGAGAGAGGGGTGTTAAGACAACAGCATACAGAGAGAAGAGAGAGGGGGAAGACCCGCCATACAAGGCAGAGAGAGGGGGAAGCCCACATGCAAGCAGAGAGAAGAGGAGGAGGGGTGAAGACCCAGCATACAGAGAGGAGAGAGAGGGGAGACACCAAGCATACAGAGAGGAGAAGAGAGGGAAGACCAGCTACAGAGAAGGAGAAGAGGGGGGAAGACACAGCCTAGAGGAGAAGAGAGAGGCGGTAAGACAGCATACAGAGAGAGAGAGAGGGGGAGAGACTACAGGCATATCAGAGAGGAGAGAGAGGGGAAACAGCAGCATCAGGAGGAGAGTGAGCGTGGGAAGACACAGCATACAGAGAGGAGAGAGAGGGATGACACGCACCAGGAGACGAGGGATACACGCAGAGAGAGACGACGAGCGTGGGAGCATCAGCATACAAGAGGAGAGAGAGGGGAAGACACAGCATACAGAGAGGAGAAGACGGCATGTGCGAGAGGTTGATGACACACAGAGCAATTCAGAGAGAGAGAGGAGAAGGGCGGAAGACACAGCCATACAGAGAGGACGAGAGAGGGGGAAGACACAGCATACAGAGAGGAGAGAGAGGGGGAAAGACAACACATACGAGAGAGGAGCCAGAGGGGGAAGACACAGCATAGCCGCAGAGAAGAGCAGAGGGGGAAGACAAGCATACAGGAGAGGAGAGAGAGGGGGATGTACAACTGCCATACAGAAGGAGGTAGAGAGGAGGCGGGAAGACACAGCATACAGAGAGGAGAGAAGAGAGGGGGAAGACACAGCATACAGAGAGGAGAGAGAGGGGGAAGACACAGCATACAGAGAGGAGAGAGAGGGGGAAGACACAGCATACAGAGAGAAGAGAGAGGGGGAAGACAAAGCATACAGAGAGAAGAGAGAGGTAGAGTTTAGGTAGAGAAAGCATCAACAATGTGCAGTGAGAAGGAACGAGCAGAAATATAACGAAAGAGAGCAGCATTGGCCTTCAGAATGTTCCGGAGTCCCTCCCTGATCCCTTCTCTCCTCTTCTCATCTCCTCTCTCTCCCTCCTTTCCTCTGTATCTCTCTCTCTCTCCCGCTCCTCTCCCTCTCGTCTCTTCTCCACAGCTGAATGTACCGCTGCGCTGCCTGGCMATAGCGTGAGGCCGTATTGATTTTTATTCTCTTTCTGTTCTGTCGGTGGGTGTTTGACGCATAAGTCAAGGGACACTTTGTTCTGTTCTTTTTCTCTCCTCTACATACTCTTCCTGTGGCCAGGGCTGAGATGGAACCCTATTCCCTATAAAGTGCACTACATCTGACCAAGTCCCATAGGGCTTTCGGACGCACCTCAGATCAGTCCATCCAGATACCTCACTGTGCCAACTTTTTTGCCTGGCTGCTGCCATGTGAAAGCCTCCCCGTCATAGAGACTACACCCTATGATGGCCCAGACGCCACAGGGACACTCTGTCCCTCCACTCCAGTGGGGCTGGAATGGGCTTTAAGCTCAGTAGGGCTACTGTCATTAATCAGGTCAGTGGTCTGTCCTCCTGACCACCTGGRAGGACAGGTTGACAGCACAAAAATGATTGTATTATTTTAAATAGTCTACTGGGCACTTTCAAGATGCAAAGATGCAGTCAAAATGGGGCCTTGATGTCATTGACGAGTGTGAAGGTCGTCAGTTGTGATTTCACTCTCTCACGCTCGAGTCTATGAATCCGACCAATCCGCCACTCCTCCGTGAAGATTCTTAGCTAGAGTCTGTGAAAACCCGTAGGCCATTTGAATGGCTTTTGTGCTCCTACAGCTTTTACAGCGGTTCACTTGAATTGGCTTTGGAGCAAATGAGAGAGATCAAGACGAGACACCTCGAACTTCCATTCCAGATCCAGCAGAAACGACTCTGTCACGGAGAAGACAAGGCTTCCTTTTTATTCCTCATCTTTTTGTCCTCGGCTGAAACATGTTCAGGCCTCTTGTGCACCCAGGCTCAGGCATGGAATATCAATGGCTTTTCTGCTCTCTTGCACCTGTGCCTCATTGGAGAAGGAAGTCTCTGTTACACCACCATTATCATAATCACCATATCACGCTTCCCTCTCTGACACATAATCACTCTAATTGGACGCTAGCAAAAAATAAGAGGCACATTTGTGTGTGGGGGAGGGGGGGGAGGGCATCGGGCAAATTTGAAGGATACAGGGGTTATGTTTGTGTGTTTGTGTGTTTTTGTGTTTGTGTTTGTGTGTTTGTGTATTGTCTCTTGGGTTGAATGGAGGCTGCAAGCACAGCAGTTTCAGGTTGGCGGTAGGTGTGTCCTCTGCAGCCGTGTGTTGGAGGACTCACAGCAGAGTTAAACGCCGTACTGACTGACTGACTGGCTGTCCGTCTGAGAGAAGCAAACTTCCGTGGCTGCATGAGGCTAACTACCACCTGATACATACTGCCTGGCTGTCACTGGACTCTGAACGCCTCCTGTAATYCACTACGCTTCATAACTTATATTCTCTGAAGGAAAACATGCATACTATACAGCTTGCATGAGGGCCAAGTCRTTTCAATCACTTCTATTTGAATGGAATCACATCCATGGCGCCCCCTATGGCAGATTTACAGCTGTTGCTTAAATCTTGGCAGTAGATGGAGTGACTGTAAAATGTGGTTGCGGTAATACGAATTAGCATTATTGATCTCTGCTCGTTGGTGGGCTGCTTTTCTCCGTGCTTGTCCTCTCACCGTGCTAGCTCAGGCCGTGCTATGTGGTGCTGTCCTCTCCTAMGGCGCTCTGTAGCATTTGGATAGAACTCTGACAGGGGCCATGGTTCCACAGGCACCACACCAGGCAAGCCTCCACTCCGCCTCACCTCCACTGCTATCTTTTTCTGGTGTTCTCAGGCACTTTAAAAACACGCGTCATTCAAATGACCTTTTGACGTCACAGGGCCATGTCCACACGGAGGGCGTGTTCAGATGCGTTCAAACTGACTTAAGCACATTGTTAATGCCAGCCCTGTAGTATTCCTTCCTACATGTCTTCTGTGGTGTCTTGCTTTCCCAGTTACTGAATGTGGCCCACTTTACAGGAGAAAACACAGAGTCCTGCCGCCTGCTCCGTTCGGCTCCCATGTCCTCAGGCCTTTTCTGAGTGGCATTTAACATGGCAAGAAACATGGAGGAACATCCGTGCGTATTTGAGAGAGAGGGAGAGAAACTCTGAGTATTGGGGTGGCAGGAGTTTCTGCTCATTAATGTGAGCGTGTGTGTGAGCGTGATGAATAGTGCCAAGGAAAGTGTGACGTGAACATAGGCAGATATATGTGTCACTGCACTCACTGTACGTGTGGCAGTGTGTATTAATGTGTAGTGCCTGTGTGAAATGATATTACAGGATCTCAGTACAGTACA
>NW_019943951.1:79071-94147 GCF_002910315.2 Salvelinus sp. IW2-2015
GAGAGAGAGAGAGAGGAAGAGAGAGAGAGAGAGAGAGGCAGCACCTTGGGCAGCGAGCTCTGCTCCTGTAATCACTCTATCCTCCAGGACAATCCTTTCATCCCAGACCTTTCATACGGCCCAGGAAAGGACTTTCACATACGGGAGAGGGAAGGGAAGTGAAAGAGAGAAAGAAAGAGAGAGAAAAAGAGAGCAGAGGGAGAGGGAAGTGCTTGTGCACCCTCAAGCACTCGTCTCCATCCTGACTGTGAATAACCATGCGGCTGAAGAGGACAGATGTTGAGAGAATTTAGTAGGCTACTGTGTGTGTGTGTACTCTCCTCATATATTTCAAAGGTCCACCATTCTTGTGTATTAGGAAGCATCCCTATCCATACACACACTTTCTCTCTCCCTCTCATTTCCTCTCTTCTGCGCTCTTTCTCTCTCTCTCCCTCTCTTGCTCTCTCTTGCTCTCTCTCTCTCTCCAACTCTTGCTCTCGCTCTCTCTCTCTCTCTCTCTCTCGGTCGGTCCCCTCTCACACACATTCAATGAACCGTAATGGTAAAGAGGGAGGGCCTGATGATGGCGCAGTAGTGTATTCCATAGGATGAATAGTAGCACTGTGTTCCTCCATCCCCCCGACTAGACTGGACTAGACTGGGTGTGCTTACAGTGTGTAGAATAGAGGCTGTGGGGCCGTAGAGGGTTCAGGGGCCAGCCAGGCAGGTTAGGTTGGGTGTGTTTAGGGCTAGCAGACAGACAGACGGGTGGAGTTGGGAGCTGGGCAGTGCCAGGGGRATGTTTGGTCAGGACTACCAGGTGTTGGTATCTGCAGGCGGCCAGGGAGGCAGCCCGGGACGCAGGGAGCGCTCCGCCGCCACGGGGGGTAAGTACAGCTCTGTGGAGCCTGCTTGAGATTCAACCCCAAATGGTGYTTTTTAAAGGGCATCATTTTAAAATCCACAGCCCTGCTATAAAAACCTGTAGTTATGCCAGGACTTTGCCTTCGGGGGTGAACATTCAGCGGCTCCTGAAATGGCGTGGCTTTTAGAAAAACTGCTTGGTGCTTTTTAAAACAGCAGCATTTCCTGTCAGCTTTGTTAGTTTTCATTTTGGTGTGGCATTTATCCTAAAACTAACAGCTGGCAAGCTTTGCTGCTTCTGTTACTTTGTCTCTGTCCACCCGAGTCTGAGGCAACGTTTAATGTAATCCTTTCCAGTCACTTGCCTAATGGTTGTGTGTATATAGTTCAGAGTGGGTACAGTATACTTGTATATATGCTGTCTGCCAGTGTGTGCGTTCGTGTTTGTGTAACGCAATCCATGCAAGGCCAATGTGGGAACGCTTGAGTGGAGGAGGAGAATGGATGAGATGGTAGGAGTGGAGGAGAAGAAATGGAGGAGAGGAGATGGTGGGAGGGCATAAACAGAGCTGTGACTGATCGTGGACGAGAAGCAGCAGGAAATCTGACGCACAACTTCCTGTTTTCCTCCCCCCTCCAGTACGAGTCTGTCGATTCCTTTCAAAGTGATCCCTCCCTCTCATTGAGTCTCAAAAGCCGGGATGCTGCCGACAGCACCACTAAAGACTCACCATGTTGTGCAGAGGATGCTCAAAGAACCCCACTGATGTTGAATGGCGAATCATCGTACACAGCATTCGAGCACGGAGTCGGGTTTCTCTCTGCATGTCTGAAAAAAGGGAACYGGTTTGATGGTGTCTATAATAAGCACAATCCCATCCTCTATCAATATCACGTGTTAGGATTCAAATCACTTGTTATGTACCAGCAGCATTGTCCTCGATCAGACAGGCAGCTTTGTGACTGCTCCTCTTCCTCAGTTCGAGTCAAATACTACAGCATAGCTGGCGTCAGGGACGGGGGGGTCATCCGCTTCTCTAAGCATTATTAAACCAACGTAATATTCTGCCATATAACTATCATCTCAGAGTTTGCCAGACGTCCAGCTACAACAGCAAAAACAATGGCCGTCATAAACAGGATGAAGATGTCATTGTAAGGAATGGAAGGATTCTTCAGCGAACTCGTATCGGTTTTACAGAGCATCTGTTGGGATGTTTGGCGGACTTGTCGCTCTGCATGCTGTATATGAGGACTGGGGATAATAATGAGTCTGCTCTAAGCCTCCGCAATCACATCCTGTTAATTAGCTCTGGTACTGCAGCAATCTCAATCAAACGTTTTTCATCCACACACTAAAGCAGTGACAGGGACAGGAAAAGATGAGCGCATCACCAAACAACTTTTTCTCTCTGCAAGTCCACGTCTGCCTGCTGCAGTTTAAAACAGATTTGCCTAAGTGTTAGTCAGGTTACAGGAGTGTTCCTGATAGATTACAGTGTTTCTACTGCGTTTCTACGGCGACGTGACTGTC
Source organism: Salvelinus sp. IW2-2015 (assembly GCF_002910315.2). Lineage (NCBI taxonomy): Eukaryota > Metazoa > Chordata > Actinopteri > Salmoniformes > Salmonidae > Salvelinus > Salvelinus sp. IW2-2015. Next base: position 81,452 of record NW_019943951.1, read on the forward strand.
ATTACCATGACAAAGCATCATAACAGCGTCAAACTTTACCAAGGCCTGTTTCTATCCAGTGTAGCCGGAATACTTTTTTTCAAAGGCTGTCTTGGAAGAATTACCAGACAGACTCAAGAATCAAACTAGATCTCTTTCTTTTTTCCCCCTCTTTTTTCGAAAGCTGCATGTACGCCCCTCTGTCACTCTGCGCCTGAGTGACAGATTGAAAGAAGAGGAGATTACACCTCCTTTGTTCCAAAAACAAAGAAAAGGAGAGCAGAAAAAATGGAAATGAGTGATATACAACAAATGCGGAGGGAGAGAGATTGGGAGACAGCGGGAGGGATGGCAGGAGTGTGCGTGATTGCGATAAGGTGACAGATAGAGGGAGAGCGAGGCTGTGGTCCTCTCCCACACAGAGAGCTCCCATAGCTACCTCCCACTGACTCAGTGAAACAGGCTGCAGGGGGAGGCAGACACGCAAGGACGACTGAAGGACGGAGAGAGAAAGAGAGAGAGAGAATGTTGGCTGTGCATCTTTGACGGAAAACATACTTGTTCTCAAGCAGCAAGAGAGAGAGAGAGAGAGAGGAGAGAAGAGAGAGAGAGAGAGAGAGAGAAGGAGAGGAGAGAGAAAGGAGGAGAGAGAGAGAGAGAGAGAGAGAGAGAGAGAGAGAGAGAGAGAGAGAGAGAGAGAGAGAGAGACAGAGAGAGGGATTGAGAGAGTGATGGTTGTGCGTGCGTCTTTGACAGAAAACATGCTTTTTCTCAAGCAGCAAGTAACCAACACCTTAGAAGTGAGAGATGGCAGCCCACAGATTCTACACACATGTCATTGTTGGACTGAGGGTAGTATAGAGAAGGGTAGTGTAAGGTAAAGTAAAGTCAGTTAGATTAGGGTAAAGTAGGGTAAAGTCAGTTAGATTATGGTAAGGTAGGGTAGGGTAAAGTCAGTTAGATTAGGGTAAGGTAGGGTAGGGTAGGGTAAAGTCAGTTAGATTAAGGTAAAGTAGGGTAGGGTAAAGTCAGTTAGATTAGGGCAAGGTAGGGTAGGGTAAAGTCCGTTAGATTAGGGTAAGGTAGGGTAGGGTAAAGTCAGTTAGATTAGGGTATGGTAGGGTAGGACGGGTAGGGTTTTCCTCATCCCTTGCTCCACTCCATCCATATCCCTCCCCAGTCAGTCCCTTCACCATGGTGACTAAGCTCCTAAAGTGGCTGTCATATGATGGCAGGATGCTCTCTTCCAGCTCCCTCTCTTAACCTCTAAAGTCTAAGCCGTTGGGGGGAGAGGGGGTACTAAGATAACATATGGAATTGTTTTAAGATGGTCATACCATGGATGATTTAGCTATTTGATTTTGAATTGTAGGACCCCTTTAGTTATCCCCCCAAAACATTTTACAATTATTTGATATAATATTGAATTAGGCTTTTACTACTATAGCCCATAGAAAAGCATTGAATAACACATTCATAAATGACAAAATAGACAATAAAAAAATGATAAGGTCTTGAAGTGTCTGTCCTATATCTAGGAAATATAAGAAGCTCACAAAATATTTTTGTTTTTTTACACATAATTAACCCCATATTTTTTGGTGCACAAAATTACCTCCATACTTTCATTCGTTTGTATGGGTTACCTTCAGACGAGTCCCGTGACACATGTGTGGATCGTACATCAAAACAAAGAGTGGTCATAAGAGTAGACCAAACCATTCAGACGCTACAGATGTTTTTGTGAGAAGGCCGATTTTTGGGACGTTTCCTGGTCCTACAAACACCGCTGTACCTCGGCCACCTCTCATCGCAGATGTGGAAGGCCGACATAGGCGGATGCGGTGGATTGAGACGCAGCCCAGGCAAAAGCTGATATCTCTATCTAAAACAGATTTTAGTTTTTTCTTCTAGGATTTTTACTTACAGGACTCTTAAGGATTAATATCTTATCCTTCATGTTCACTCATCTTCCGCATTCTGTTTCGATATCTCCCTCTCTGTCGCCCTATCCATCCGTCCTGCTTCTAAACCGACTGACACATACCCTCTCTCCTCAGGCAAACACATACCTCTCTATGGGTCTCTCACCCTGCTCCCTCCAACCCCCCGCCCTCACTGTCCTCCATGGTAACCGTGGCTACGGAGCTCGGCGCCGGCAGGGCGGGGGCCACTGGGGGAATGTGTGATTAGCATAAACATTAGCATTTTTGATCTGGGATCACGTTTGATTGGAGAGAAACTACAAAGCCCAGTGCCCTGCCAGGCACCTCTCAGGAATCCTGTAGCTGTCTCTCTCTCTCTGAAGCTGTTCCCTCTCCTTAGTGCATCATCAATACAGAAGCAGACTACAGTGGATATTGGCCCTAATGAGTTGGACTGTGGTCGTTTGTAGCGCAGTTGGTAGAGCATGGCGCTTCTAACACCAGAGTAGTGGTAATGATTCCCTGGACCAGGCGTGCGTAAAATGTATTCACGCATGACTGTACGTCCCTTTGGATTAAAGCGTCTGCTAAATGGCATATATTCTTATTATTATATTATGTACAGGGCTGAATACATCCATACTGAGGCTGCCTTCCTTCGCCATAGAGAGGTAGTGAGGAGGTGCCATGGAAGACACTTTTCTCACCCCCGTGAAGAGTGTTGGTTGTGGGGTTCTGACCCGAGAGGAACCCAACTCTCACGGGTGGAGAGATCCTCTCTCTCTCTCTCTCTCTCTCTCTCTCTCTCTCTCTCTCTTTCTCGCACGCTATGTCTCTCTCTCTCTCTCTCTCTCTCTCTGTCTCTCTCTCTCTGGGTAAATCTGGGTCAGTCTTTGCGTGACAGACACTGACCATTATCGCCATTCATCCATGCAAAGAATAGAGATGGGGAGAGGGAAGAAGAGCGGGAAAAGAAGGAGGAGCAAGAGCAAGAGGAACGAGAGAGAAAGAGAGATAGAGAGATAGAGCTTTCTCCCCTGTGCTCGTGGCTGAGCGGCGGATTGGATACTCGTCCCCTGGGTATCTGATTCTGCCCCCTTCACACGTTCACATCTAGTCATCATCTTCCTGTGTAGATGTAGAACTACACACACACACACAGTCCGAAACACGCATGTGCCACACGCACACACACACCCACAGATGGTGCTAGGTGATTGGGTAGGGTGATGAGATGGTTGATTCTCCTTCTGATGTCCTCCTGGTGTGACTGTGTGAGACTGTTGGACCTCGGTCTCTCTTCGCAGGGCTCTGTAAGTACTGAACATTCTCTCATTTGTCCAGTGCTCTGTGTGTATTAGCCTTGAGTGCTAGCCTCCGTGTGGTTCACTTACCGTGCTGTCACCATCATGTGTTGAGATGACAAGGGCACGTCGTGTGCTCCTCTCTATTTTGAGACTGCCAGAGGATGACAGGGGTCCATGTCCCTCTCTATGTCGCTGCTCGTCTGTCTGTCTGTCTGTCTGTCTGTCTGTCTGTCTGTCTGTCTGTCTGTCTGTCTGTCTGTCTGTCTGTCTGTCTGTCTGTCTGTCTGTCTGTTTGTCTCCCTAGTTGTGTCCCTAGTTTTGTCTTATCCCCCACCCCAATTTTCCATCTCTGTTCCTGGTACATTTCTCATTTCAGATGTTGCTGCATATCTCCCTCCTCTGTCCTTCCTTCCCTCACTCTTGTCTCCCTCCATCTCTCCCTCTCTCCACTGCTGTCATTCCACGGTGTGTTCCACAGTAATTATTTACACTGAGCGCACTCTCTCCCCATGTCCTCTAATTTGTTCCACCGGTGACACCCGATGTGCAATTATGTAAAAAGACAAACAAAGCAAATGCCAAGCATGTCCTCTGACCTGAAGAATGATGACTGGATCGTACTTGTTATAGCACACTGCCAACACACAACACACACAGCACCACCACACACACAACACACACAACACACACACACACACACACACACACACACACACACACACACACACACACACACACCCACAACACACACACACACACACACACACACACACACACACACACACACACACACACCACACACACACACACACACACACGAACAACACCACACCAGGGACAAGCAGTGTGATGGCCTTATCTTTCCTTCTCCTCTCCTTAACCCCTTCCTTGCCACAGACAGCGGACCCTAGAATCTCTTCCAGGGATCTCAGGGGTCCTGGTTGTTTCAGCACCATGACACCCTCTGAGTCCTCCTGACACCAGATCTCCGTTAATGAGCCTATTATAACCCTGATCCTCTGTTATCTCAAGTGGAGTCTCACAGAGCCAAGAGGCAGGGGAGATAATAGATGAAGAGCAACAACTAACCTCACCCCCTCACTCCCTCACTCCCTCACACTCATCTCTCTCTCTGTCTCTCTGATCTCTCTAAAACACAGGATAGGGGGATTATGGAAGCTAGATGATAGCAGCTCTGATATGGACACATTCAACCTGAACCAGTGACTATTTATTTATTTATTTATTTGGATCCCCATTAGCTTTTGCAGAGACAGCAGCTAATCTTCCTGGGGTCCACAAAAAAACACAGAACATGAGAAATAACAAAACCCTGATAGACTGCTGGACAAAAGGTCTGTAGGTCCAAAAACAATGTCAAGACAAACAAAGTGATACTGTAGATCCTATGCTAACCTTGCAAATGTCACGGTACCAGTGAACAGTAAACGGAAGACATGCCCTTTTGAAAAGGCTAGTCAGGTTTAGACAGGCTTTCCTTTCGGGATGAAGCACGCTCCTGGAGTGTGTTTTTCCTCCTTACTGTCACACTCGCTAATAAACTCAGGAATACCAAACCCACCTAAAAACACCCGGCTCCCCTTTAAACTCAACCTGAGGTAATTATCAGTCTGAGCGGTAATCATGTGCGTGCAAAAGCGCTGCTGTGCGGATTTGTCTGTTTGATGGGGCAGCTGAGTGTTTGCTAGGCTAATCCTCTTTATGTTGCTGTCTGTCGTGGCACAGTCACACCTCCACTGGGGAGGGCTTCGTCGTCGACTACGTGGAATCCCACCGTGGGTTGTCTTGTCTGTGTTGTGTCGCTTCCCTCCGCTCTCTACATGTGTAGGCAAACACTGTAAAACCGCTTACTTCATTCAAAGCTGCTGGGAAATTCACTTTACCTGTCTCTCTGTGTATGTCTGGCTGCAGGGGTTATGCCTGCGTCCCAAATTGCACCCTATTCCCAATTTAGTGCACTACTTTTGACCAGGGCCCGTAGGGTACTAATTTGGGACACTGTTTAGGAGTGCAAACGATTTCCTGGTTTTCCAAGGTTATGAGAAAGCAGAAGGCAGACATACACTAACAAAATTATTTTAGTGCTCCTTGTTCATTCAATATCTTACCTGCTTACGGTGATAAATCCCCTCCCAGCTCCCTTGTGCGTGGGCCCGAATGATGTGTTCTGTACCTGTTTACAGGAGTCAGCGGTAGGTGTTGTAGGATCTATCGGGCCACAGCCAGGGAAAATCTACTGTTGTATGTTGGGTAGGCATCTGAGTGTCAGAGCACAGGGAATGTATGTGTATGATACAGTTTATGGTATGTCGGTTATATGATGTATCTGTGTGTTGGAGCCCAGTGAGTGTGAGGTGATGCACTGTGAGGTGATACTGTAGACAGTGTAGACACCCTGTTGGAGCCCGGCCTCAAGACAGTGCTGCGAGGGAGGGAGAGTGCTTTTCTGTGTTTTCCAGAAGGTTAAGATAGAAAGACAAGAGAGTGGCATGTTGCCCTTCCATTCGGCAGGTAGCCGAGCAGTTAAGAGCATTGGGCCAGTAACCGAAAGGTTGCTATTTCGAATCCCCAAGCTGGCTTGGTCCAAAATATGTTGTTGTGCCCTTGAGCAAGGCACTTAACCCTAATTGCTCCTGTAAGACGTTCTGGATAAGAGCGTCTGCTAAATGACTCAAATGTAATTACTAACAGGTGCACTGATGCTCTGTAGCCATCAGGTGGCGCTGAGGAGGAGAAGATGAACTGTTGCTTGTGGAGGAATCAAAGGACCACCCTGGTCTCATAGAATAGACATAACATAGTAAATTAAAATCTGGGACACTCAAATGAGTATGATGTGTTACGTTTGGTATGGTTACATAAGTCAGAAGGTTGGTCGTGGTGGATGGGTGGGCCACTCCATGTCAGCACAATGCTGCCACATGGCATACTGGCTGTTGATGTCGCGACTGATTTTGATGTTTTCACTGATGCTTATTTTTTCTCCCACCCTACTCCTCCTCAGCTCCTACCCCTATCCCCACCACCACCACCATCTCCTCTCCTCCAAAGCCCTGTGCACTCATTAGTAAAAGCGAGAACACACCCAACAACAAGTGTCTGTCTTGTCTCATGTCTCTCACTCCTCGTCCCCAGAAACATCAAGCTGTTGCCATGGCTAAACAACATGTCTCTCAGAGATGGTGGAAAATAGAAACTGAGGGGCTGGCTGCTAGGGTGTTTTCTCTCTCTCTCTCTCTCTCTCTCTCTCTCTCTCTCTCTCTCTCTCTCTCTCTCTCTCTCTCTCTCTCTCTCACATTCCATTTATCATATAACACGAACGTCTAGCAAAGGTTACGTGTTCGAATCTCATCACGGACAACTTTAGCATGTTAGTTAACCCTTCTCCTAACCTTAATAACCCTTTAATGTAACTCCTAACTTTAGCCTTAACCCCTAACCCTAGCCCCTAGCCTGGCTAAAGTTAGCTAGGTGGCTAACGCTAACTAGGTGGCTAACGTTAGCTAGGCTAGGGTTAGGGGTTAGGGTTAAGGTTAGAGTTAGGAGTTACATATAAGGGTTAGTAAGGTTAGGGTTAGGAGAAGGGTTAACTAACATGCTAAGTTGGAATTTCATATATGTATTGCACATTTCTTACATATTGTTTGATTTGCAATTCATAACATATCATATGAATTGTAATTTGTAACATATCATACAAATTATAATTCATAACATATCATGTAAAGTGTAATTCGGAACATATCATACAAATTGTAATTCATAACATATCATATGAATTGTAATTCGTAACATATCATACAAATTCTAATTCATAATATATCATATACATTGTAATTCGTAACATATCATACAAATTATAATTCATAACATATCATATAAATTGTAATTCGTAACATATCATACAAATTGTAATTCATAACATATCAAATGAAATGAATGATAGACCTCCAACACATACCATACCAAACGTAACATATACTAATTTGAGTGTCCCTGATTTTTGTTTACTATGTATGGATCCATATTTCCTGATATCATTTCATCTTAACACCTGTCTGCATATCGTTTACAATATTAGATATTCTAGCATCATGACTCAAACGAACACGGTTCAGAACATTTTGTACTATTACACACAGCGCTGGCAATGGAGGTGACAAAAAACACAGGCTGGTTAAAAGCAGTGTGGTCTGTAGTTGAGAGAAGCCTCCTGCTGCAGTAAGAAACCCAGCAGCACCCACCCGGATTTCTAGCCTGAGCCTCCCAGACAGACAGACAGACACACAGCCACCAGCACTGTAACAGACGGAAAGACAGCCTCTCCGCCCCCCTGTCTGTGCTGCCTAGCCCAACGTCCACCACACAAAACCCTTGAAACCCAGTCACAACCACCACCTACACACACACACCATCCCCCCAGAGTCCCCCATCCATCCCTGGCTGCTCTCCTCTCTCTCACACACCCAGACAGACTGACAGACTCCCCCCATGCAACTGCTCCGTATGTCAGCCCAGCGCTGCCACACGCCATACTGGCTGTTAATGGTGTAGATGTTGTCACTGATTCTTATTTTATCTCCCACCATACTCCACCTCAGCTCCAACCCCTATCCCCACCACCACCACCATCTCATCTCCTCCAAAGCCCTGTGCACTCATTCGTGAAGGAGAGAACACTTGACTCAACACTCCCAACAACAGGTGTCTCTGTCTTGTCTCCTGTCTCTCACTCCTCGTCCCCAGCCCCGTCAAGCTATTGCCATGGCAGAGATCGTGGAAAATGGAGACTAAGGCGCTGGCTGCTAGTGTTTCTCTCTCTCGCTCTCTCTCTCTCGCGTTCTCTCTCTCTCTCTTCCCCCCCTTCTCTCTCCTTCTCTCTCTCTCCGTTCCCTTGTTCTTTCCATTTCTCACATTTTTGTCCATCTCACGCTTGCAACCATATCTCCTTCTATCTAATTCTCTCAAATGTTCTCCCTTCTTCCTCTCCTGCCCTCCTGTTTCCTTCCTTTCCTCATCCTCACTGTGTGACATCAGATAGGAGCCAGCCTGTTAATATTTTCAACACAGTTGACGTGATTGTGGAGTGTCTCCGGCACTCTGCAGAAGCCAAGTAAATAGCCAATTAGTGGATTCAATAAAGAGAGTAGCCGTTCTTGTGCTCCTACCACAGTCATCTGGCTTAAAGAAATTGAACAGAAAACTTCCTCCTTCAAGAGACAAAACCGGTCTAATTTGTGAGTCTTTTGTCGGGAGAACCTTGTGCAACTCTGTCAAGGACACCTGAAGTGGTGCTGATAGCGTAGCAGTGTGTCTCAAAAGCAGCCTGCTCAAACCACTGTGAGCCTGACGCCTGAAGCCACAAAGCCTCTTAACTAGAGTCTAGTAAATACTGTTGTAGTAAGGTGAAGCTGAGGCAATTCTGGAGCAATGACCTCAGCATAACCTTGTGAGAAGACAGCTATTTGCTTGGGATTTGGAGGAATGTGGAAGGATAGTGGGAATAGTGTAGAGGAAGAGATGGACGTGTTTGATGCCTGTCTCTTATACACATCTAGATGTGTATAAGAGACAGGCCACAAAGCCTCTTAACTAGAGTCTAGTAAATACTGTTGTAGTAAGGTGAAGCTGAGGCAATTCTGGAGCAATGACCTCAGCATAACCTTGTGAGAAGACAGCTATTTGCTTGGGATTTGGAGGAATGTGGAAGGATAGTGGGAATAGTGTAGAGGAAGAGATGGACGTGTTTGATGCTTATGACCCATGCCTATTCTCTCCGTTCTTCTGTCCACACACACAGTTGCGAGTCTCTCCTTTTTTCCTCTCCAGTAGTTGACATTTCCTCCGTCATAACTGCGGTTTGATGTAGTGGTGGTGTCTTGGACGTGATGGCTGGTAGAGGGTGGCCGAGAATGTTTAATTGCGAGCGCTACAAACTAAAGGAAGAAAAGGCCATGTGTCAGGACAGCGTGGCGCCTGCCTGCCTGCTGTGGCAGGGCTGTAATGGAGGCAGCGGTGCAGTCAGTGCTGTGTAGCTGATATCAGATCGATATGTCACACCGTCCTGTCTATCCCACAGCACAATGAAAGGCTAGCTCCCCGCTCCCCGCTGCCCGCTACAACACTGTTCCTCTCATCTCTCCTGCAAACCTGCGAGACCCACCGTCCTCCAGTCCAGTCTTGAATGTTAAATCATTCCATTACATGAAGGATGCTAACATGCTAACAGCTCTCTAAATGTTATTTCTGCTGGTTTGGGACATGTCTTCCTGGGCAGCAGTTATCATGTTAGGAGAGGCTAATTCAGATATTAGATTTTTCTTTCTCCAAATACAAAACTCATGTATCATAAAGGCTGTCTTTGCAGACGGCAGGCCAGGGTCAAACAGTTATGGAAATATGTGTTTTGGAGTATGACATTTCCTTTACAAATGCATGCTTTAGCATGTGTCCATGGAAATTAAGCAGTAGTAACAGCAGTAGAGGCTTTAGAGGCATCATGTTATGTACTGTACTGTATGCGTTCCTATATCCTGCTCTATAATCAAGCTGTAGGGGCTAGTGAGGATTGAAGCCTTGCTCTTCCCCCTGTAGGCCTGGACAGGAGGGTCACTGGTACAACTGTATGGTCGACATTGGGAAGACAGGTTTACAAAGCTGTTGATGTAACCGAGGAAGATGCACAAGTAGTCAGTAGCTACTGTTTTTTGGATGCATACAGTATGAGGTTGTGTACAGTGTGTCTTTATGTGTCTGTGTGGATGGATGCGGGTGTACGTGTGTGTGTGTGATAGTGTTTGCCTCTTAACATGAGATAGTCTGTTAGTGTCTCCTAGTGGTGGGAGTAGACTGTCTAGTCTACATTGTTTCCACTGTGTGGGTGTTTGTGTGTCAATGGACTTGTCAGTTCGGCTCTCCCTGCTCCGTAGCCTCTCATGCAGAAAGCCCTGTCTGACAATCTTCCCCACAACATCCCCACCCTCCCAAGGCCTCTTCCACTGCCTCACATGATCTATGAAACCAAGAGAGAGGAGCAGAGAGGAACGTGACAGTACAAGTAGCCTGCCCAGCCTTGAGGGATCTTCATACACCATGTTAGCATGGTGCTAGCGCTACATGGCTATTAGGAAAATGGCAGACGTTCATTTGAACATCTCGATCATTCACTTAGTTAATAGCTGTTTGCATCTGATCACTCGTACCTTGGTGGTGCAAAAACTCCTTTTGTACATAATGTCTGTCTTTGAATGAAGACTAAATCCACTGAAATGGCAGGATAGAGTCTGGAGAGAGGGGTGATGAGTCAACAGACCAGTGTGGTGATTCTCATGTTGCTAAACATCTTTATCACTCTATTATCTTTAAGACTCTAACATCTTTAACACTAACATTTTTAACACTCTATTATCTTTAAGACTCTAACATCTTTAACACTCTATTATCTTTAACACCCTAACATCTTTATCACTCTAACATCTTTAACACTCTAACATTTTAACACTCTAACATCTTTAACACTTTAACATCTTTAACACTCTATTATCTTTAACACTCTATTATCTTTAACACTCTATTATTTTTAACACTCTATTATCTTTAACACTCTAACATCTTTATCACTTTAACATCTTTAACACTCTATTATCTTTAACACTCTAACATCTTTAACAATCTAACATGTATTTTTATTTGTATTTATTTCACCTTTATTTAACCAGGTAAGCTAGTTGAGAACAAGTTCTCATTTGCAACTGCGACCTGGCCAAGATAAAGCATAGCAATTCGACACATACAACAACACAGAGTTACACACGGAATAAACAAAACATACAGTCATTAATAAAGTAGAAAACTGAGTCTATATACAATGTGAGCAAAAAAAGGCCATGGTGGCGAGGTAAATACAATATAGCAAGTAAAACCCTGGAATGGTAGATTTGCAGTGGAAGAATGTGGAAGTAGAAGTAGAAATAGAAATAATGGGGTGCAAAGGAGCAAAATAAATAAATAAATACAGTAGGGGAAGAGGTAGTTGTTTGGGCTAAATTATAGATGGGCTATGTACAGGTGCAGTAATCTGTGAGCTGCTCTGACAGCTGGTGCTTAAAGCTAGTGAGGGAGATAAGTGTTTCCTGCTTCAGAGATTTTTGCAGTTCGTTCCAGTCATTGGCAGCAGAGAACTGGAAGGAAAGACGACCAAAGAAGGAATTGGCTTTGGGGATGACCAGTGAGATATACCTGCTGGAGCGCGTGCTACGAGTGGGTGCTGCTATGGTGACCAGTGAGCTTCGATAAGGCGGGGATTTACCTAGCAGAGACTTGTAGATAACCTGTAGCCAGTGGGTTTGGCAACGAGTATGAAGCAAGGGCCAACCAACGAGAGCGTACAGGTCGCAATGGTGGGTAGTGTATGGGGCTTTGGTGACAAAACAGATGGCACTGTGATAGACTGCATCCAGTTTGTTGAGTAGAGTGTTGGAGGCTATTTTATAGATGACATCACTGAAGTCGAGGATCGGTAGGATGGTCAGTTTTATGAGGATATGTTTGGCAGCATGAGTGAAGGATGCTTTGTTGCGAAAAAGGAAGCCGATTCTAGATTTAATTTTGGATTGGAGATGCTTAATGTGAGTCTGGAAGGAGAGTTTACAGTCTAACCAGACACCTAGATATTTGTAGTTGTCCACATATTCTAAGTCGGAGCCGTCCAGAGTAGTGATGCTGGACGGGCGAGCTGGTGCGTGCAGTGATCGGTTGAATAGCATGCATTTAGTTGTACTTGCGTTTAAGAGAAGTTGGAGGCCACGGAAGGAAAGTTGTATGGCATTGAAGCTCGTCTGGAAGTTAGTTAACACAGTGTCCAAAGAGGGGCCAGAAGTATACAGAATGGTGTCGTCTGCGTAGAGGTGTATCAGAGAATCACCAGCAGCAAGAGCAACATCATTGATGTATACAGAGAAGAGAGTCGGCCCGAGGATTGAACCCTGTGGCACCCCCATAGAGACTGCCAGAGGTCCGGACAACAGGCCCTCCGATTTGACACACTGAACTCTAACTCTAACATCTTTAACACTCTAACATCTTTAACACTCTAACATCTTCAACACTCTAACATCTTTAATACTCTAACATCTTTAACACTCTAACATCTTTAACACTCTAACATCTTCAACACTCTAACATCTTTAACACTCTATTATCTTTAACACTCTAACATCTTTAATACTCTAAAATCTTTAACACTCTAACATCTTTAACAGTAAAATATTTAACACTCTATTATCTTTAACACTCTATTAGCTTTAACACTCTAACATCTTTAACATTAACATCTGTACATGGCAAGGATGCTTCAGTTTGACTCAAATCCTGCTACCAAGCTGTTGCCGTGGAGACCAGGCCCAGCATGAGGGATCCTATCCAATATTCATGTGACGATTTAGCACCAATTCCTCCCTGTATAA
>NW_019943952.1:0-18638 GCF_002910315.2 Salvelinus sp. IW2-2015
CGAGCCTACCCGAAGAGTCTCCATAAGAAGTGAGAGAAAAGCCAGCAGAGAAATAGACCAATAGCAAAGCTCAAAAAGCCCCAGTGTCAGAAAGAAAATATACATCTGAACAGTGTCTGAAGGTAAACCTTTACGCACTGTTGTGACCCACTTCCTCAACCTAAACCGTTTCCTGGGTGAGAGGACACCATGCCCCTCATTTTTCATAGCATGTTGTTCTGATCTTACAAACTTACTTGGATCAGAAAAAAAAGCCTCAAGATTAACTTTTTTCCCCCTTAGTCTCATTCAGGAACCTTGTCAGTTCCCTCAACGTGTACTTAGACCCATCTGCTTGACTGGCTGTCAGCTCCGGGCCMATTGAAGAGGAGTCTGAAAAAAAGAACTCCTCATCGTCCTGTTCCTCAGACTCACTTTCCTCCTCATCTCCATCTCCCATCCTGACCACCTGCCCTTCCTCTCTGGTCAGGGCCTCCCCCCACAGCAACAGGCAACGTTTCCATGGTGTCTTTGACCACACCCTTTTCCTTTTCTGCTTGACACCCTCCTCCTCCCCCCCTAGTCTCTTACACTTCCCCACTCTATTCTACTTATCCACTAGAATAACCTGACTAGGCCCAGCATCATCTACACCACCCTCCATAGCATAACTAGGCCCAGCATCATCTACACCACCCTCCATAGCATAACTAGGCCCAGCCTCAGCTACCCCACCATCTCTAGCCTGACTAGACCCAGCCTCCGCTACCCCACCATCTCTAGCCTGGCTAGACCCAGCCTCCGCTACCCCACCAACTCTAGCCTGGCTAGACCCAGCCTCCGCTACCCCATCATCTCTAGCCTGACTAGACCCAGCCTCCGCTACCCCACCATCTCTAGCCTGGCTATACCCAGCCTCCGCTACCCCATCATCTCTAGCCTGACTAGACCCAGCCTCCGCTACCTCACCATCTCTAGCCTGGCTAGACCCAGCCTCCGCTACCCCACCATCTCTAGCCTGGCTAGACCCAGCCTCCGCTACCCCACCATCTAGCTGCTAGACCGCCTTCTCCCCCCGCTACTCCACCATCTCTTAGCCTGGCGAGACCCAGCTGCCGCTACCCCAGCCATTCTAGCTGCTGACCGCATCCGCTACCCACCGATATCTAGCATGGCTAGTACCCAGGCTCCACTACCGCACCATTCTAGCTGCTAGACCGACTCCGCACCCCAGCCTCTCTAGCTGGTTGACGTCCAGCCTCATCTTACACACCAATCTCTTGCATGAATAGGCCCAGCCTCTGCTGTCTGCATCTCTACCCTGGTAACCTTGGACGTCGTTCCCCTTCACTGGCGATTGTATTTCTCACCTTGTCTATGGCCTTAATGTGGGCGACGCAAGCTCTTATGCCCTAAATCCCCACAACAAAACACGGTAGACTATGTGTGCTTCGAAACCCTGCATAAGCCTCATCCCTGCTACTTTAATGCACATATTAGCTGTTGCTCGATTTGTTTTTTCAGAAACATAACACTTGCCTCCGAAGAAACAACGTGCTTATAATGTATCTTGCCTGAAGACCTGCCGAAGTACAGTAACGAAAACGCTAGCACACTGTACCAAAACACTCAGCTCGTTTCCTGATTTGATCATGCCATAATAAACAGAGGCCAAATTTGCAACTAATCTTTGTAGAAGGGGTAAGAAGTGATCTGGACAAACACATCATTACAATGTTCACTAGCAAGTAGCCTACACCAAATTGCTCTTTTCTAATGAACACTACCAAGCTTGTTCATTCTAGAAGAGAATGTAATAATTCGCTCCTACCTTTCAACGACCGCGACAGTAACTCCTCCATTAAACGTTCTCTCAGGACAACCTGAATCCATCGTATCGACAGGTCTCCTCAGCGCGATAGGCACTGAGAAGCATCGTGCAACACACAACCTTCCAAATCCCAGAAACTTACTCTGTCCTCTTCCTCGCCAACTGTTGAAAAAGCTGTGGATAACCGCTATTAAACAAATTTGCATAACCCTCCACCATAGAAAATACATGTAAGAAAATAATAAGAAATTAGGGACCGACACCCATCACACCAAACCCAAAAAAACTCCCAAGCATGCTGAGAGAGAGAGAGAGAGAGAGAGGGAAGAGAGAGAGAAAGGGATGGAGAGAGAGAAGAGAGAGGGATGGAAGAGAGAGAGAGAGAGAGAGAAGAGACAGGGATGGAGCGAGGATGGAGACGAGAAGAGAGAAAAGAGAGAAGGAGAGAGAGAGAGAGAGAGAGAGAAGAGAGAGAGAGAGAGAGAGAGGCGAATGGAGAGAGATGAAGGGGGGATGGAGAGCGAGAGATGGGATGGAGAGAGAGAGAGAGATGGGGATGGAGGAGGAGAGAGAGGGGGATGAGAGAGAGAGGGGATGGAGAGGAAGAGAGGGGGAACTGGAGAGAGGAGAGAGAGGGGGATGGAAGAGAGAGAGAAAAAAAAAGGGGGATGGAGAGGAGAGAGAGAAGGGGTGTGAGAGAGAAGAGAGAGAGAGAGAGAGAGAGAGAGAGAGAGAGAGAAAGAGAGAGAGAGAGAGAGAGAGAGAGAGTGAGAGAGAGTGAGAGCAGAAGAGAGATGAGCAGAGAGTAGAGAGGAGAGAGAAAGAGAGAAGATGGAGGGGGGGTGGAGAGGAGATGGGGATGGAGAAGAGAGAGACGAGCGGGATGGAAGAAGAGAGAGGAGAGAGGGGGATGAGGGAGATGATGGGGATGGAGAGAAGAGGCAGAGAGAGAGGGATGGAGAGAGAGAGAGAGGGGGCTGGAGAAGAGTAGAGGGGATGGAGGAGAAAGAGGAGAGAGAGAGAGGGGGATGAGAGAAGAGAGAGAGAGAGAGAGAGAGAGAGAGAGAGAGAGAGACAGAGTAGAGAGATGAGAAGAGAGAGAGAGAGGAGATGAGCGAGAGAGAGAGAGAGAGATGGGGAGAGTGAGAGAGATAGAGACTGAATAAACCCTGTGTTAAGTAGGGACACACACACGCCCTGCGGTCTTTCCCGTCTCTCCCTGTCACCCCTTTTAGACTCACTCATGCTGTCTCCTCACTGCCTATCCTAACTTGTCCTTAACTATACTTCCAGGATAATGATTACAGAGAGCACAGGTTTCTTAAATGTTTAGATGGAGGAAAGAAGTTGGGTGAGGAAGGGCAAATTTCTTTCACACACTGATTGTATCTCAATATAGCAACAGTCACAACCCAGTGTTGCAATCACTGCACTTACACCCGCTAGCTCCTGCAGCTTATGTTTACAGACATCCTCACGCTAAGCACTACGATGAGACATCTTCTAAACTAAGCCTACGATGGAGACATTCTAACCGTTGCCGTATCGATGGAGAGCAGTTCTAGACCTGCCCGCTATCATGAAGAATCTCTAACTCTAGCGGCCTACGATGGTGACATCTCTAAGCCTGCCCTACGATTGAGACATCTTTAACATAGCCTTAGCGATGAGACATCCTCTTCTGACTATCGGCTCTCACGATGAAGACAGTTCTCTGACCTTAAAGCCGGCACACCGTGTATCGAGACAGTAGCTAACAGGTCTCCGCAGTGTCTCCTAAAATCAGCGGGGCCTAGTTTTTACGTAGATCGTATGCCGATTGAGAGCAGTTAGAGCTGGTTAGAGAGTGTCTCCATTCCGTGTGAACAGGGTAGGTTAGAGCATGGTCTCTAACAATTGCAGTCTACGATGGGAGAGACACTGCTGACTCAGCCGCTGACGATGTGAGCACATCATGCTATACAGTAGCTGTCTCACGATGACGGTAGCAAGGGTGGGCCTTAGTTAACGATGAGCCTTAATATCGATTGGAGCAATTATCGGGTAGTAAGACTTAGCCGATAGCGGAATATTTATTGGATAGACCTGATTTGTCTAAGCCGCTATGCGGCTTAGCGACAGATGTATTCAATTGTATACAGAAGCATCTCGTTAACAATGAGCCTACGAGAGAATCTGCTTTCAACATCAAGCCGCTAGAATAGGATGACTATATGAAGTATTAATCCTCGATCCGTAAGAGGCAAGACGTTCTGTAACTGAGATACTTAGCTGGGAGACATCCCTCGACTCTAGCCCTACGAATAGAGACGGTAGTCAACCTAGGTAGGGAGTTCTGCTGTCAAACGGGACGAGAGAAGGCTCTGTTAAACATAGCGAATGTAATCATGAGCAAGGGCTCATGACTATTCTCGAGAAGGGTATTGCGCAGCTCAGTACGTGTACACCTAAGGCCGGATGTCATCATACGTAGTGCAGGGACGAAGCTGTCTAGCTATAGCTCTTACGATGGAAGACATCTCTAAGGTCGCTAGGGCTTCAGGGTAATCGAGTGGTTAAAGTGAGATGCATAACTGCGCTCTACGCATGAGTGCGGTTAACTGCTTCGTACGATGAGACATATCTGACTATAGGTGCTGTAAGAATGGAGTATGCCATCTCTAAACCAACTATATCTCTTCACTCGTATAGAAGACGTATAACATATCTAGCCTAGCGTTCTCGATGAGACTGCTTCTCCTGACGCTAAGTACTACATGAGATATTCGGAATATGAGAAATCGCGTGAGCGACGACGACAGCTGGAGATGAGAGTCCCTAGAAACGTGATGTCGCTACAGAGAGCAGAGGCGAAAAGCAACTACCCACGGGATGGGTATGAGCATCGTCCTTGCCCATTACACACAGAGTTGTATTTATCTCTAGTTCTCGATGGAGACATTCGTCTCACATACTTGCTTACGATGGCAGACATGCCTTCGATCTACCTGCTCACTGCATCTGGCAGATCATCATCTCTACATCTCTCTGCCTCGTCTCATGATGCATCGTGCCAGCACTCTCTACCTCCTCTAATCTCTACGCTCTCACGATTCGGTACTACTCATCCCTCTGCTACTCTCTATGTCCGTGCTGTGATGGAGACATCTCATCTGACCTCTATCGTCTCCTACATCACGGACGACCTATTCAATCTTCTCAACCTCAGCTGACTACGACTGCGATCTGACATCTCTATCCTTATGCACTCAACGTAGGAGAATCTCTGACCCCTAGCCTCACGATGGCACGACCATTCTCTACATCCTCCAGCCCTACGATTGGAGACATCTCTCTATACTGCTATGCTCTAGCGATGGACGAGATTCAAACCTAGCCCTACATGGAGACATTCTCTCTCACTGTCTAGTTCTAATCCGCATGGATCTCAAACTCATCTAAACCTAGCCCTACAGATGGAGACATCTCTAACCTAGCCTGCAACTACTCTTTACAGACATCTCTAACTAGCTCTACGATGGAGAACATTCTGAATCTAGCCTTACAAGTGGAGCGACTATCTAACCTAGCCCTGCATCTATCATTTTATCAGACTATCTCTGAACTTACGCCCTACGATTGGATGACATGATCTAACCTCAGCCCTACGTGGAGACATCCTCTCTATATTCCTCTCTCTCAGTCCCTCTCTCTCCTCTCTCTCCTCCCTCTCTCGCTCTCTCCCTCCTCCCTCCCTACGATGGAGACTATCTCTCTACACTTTCGCCTACGATGTCTGACGACAATCTCTTCAAGCCTCAGCTTACTGCCTAACTGGAGATGCATCTCTGAACTAGCGTCTTCTCATCCTCGTTGGCTCTAGTCATCTCACTCTTATCTCCTCTTTAGTCTTCCTCCACAACGATCGGACTTTTCGACTACGTCTCTCGATCCTCAGCCTATACACATGGGAGACATCCGTCCTTCTTCTCAACCGTAGTCCTCCACGTGACTTCGATGACATCTCATACTAGCACTTAGATGGTACGACATCTCTGGATCTAGCCCTTCCGATGGAGACACTCTCTACCTAGTACTCGATGCGAGCGACATTCTTCTATCCTATTCGGCACTACGATTGGAGCATATCTCTGACCTACCAACTCTAGCTGCGATACTTCTCTATACCCTAGCTCCGACTTGCAGAGACACTCTCTATCTCTCACGCTCCTATGATAGAACTCTTAACTAGCCTACGAATGGAGACATCTCTAACCTTAGCTTCTACGATGTCAGACCTCTTAAACTAGCCCTCACGCAAAATGGATGCCATTCTCTAACCCTAGCCCTGCACTACTGTTTTACAGACTCTTCGACTATCGTCCATACGATGGAGACATCTCTCTGACAATCCTAGCCTATCGATGGACGCATATTCCCCTCTAAAACCTTTCTACGCCTCCTTAGCACATTGGAGCCATCTCTATACCTCAGCCTCCGCACTATGCTTTACATGCACTCTTCTCTGACTTAGCCTATGATGAAGACCATATATAACCCTAGCCCTATCCGACCTGGAGTCTACACTCTTCTAACCCCTAATGCCCACTACTGATCGGTCGCTTTCTTCTCCACCTCTTCTTTTCTCGCTGCCTCTACGATGTGACACTTCTTTTACATTCCTTATCTCTCTTTACATGCCATTCTGCGTCATACACTCTTCGTGACCTATCATCGATCTATAGAGACATCTTCTACCTTAGCTCTCCTTATCCGATCTGCGCGATGAATTATCTAACCTAAACTATCGATAGAGACATCCTCTAACCTGATGCCCTCAAGACGGAGTACACTCTGACCCTAGCCCTAACGAGATGGAGACTATCTTAACACTTCAGCCCTACGATGGAGACCTCTCTAACTAGCTCTAGATGGAGACATCTCTAAACTAGCCCTACGATGAGACATCTCTAACCTAGCCCTGCACTATGTTTACAGACATCTCTAACCTGAGCACTACGATGGAGACATCTCTAAACTAGCCTACGATGAGACATTCTACAGCCCTACGAATGGAAGACATCTCTAACCTGCCCTACGATGGAAATTCTAACCTAGTCTACGATGGAACATCTCTAACTAGCTCTACGATGCAGAGCATCTCTAATAGCCCTACGATGGAGACATCTCTAACCTAGCTCTACGATGGGAGACATCTCTAACCTACCAGCACTATGTTTACAAGACCCTCTAACTAGCACTACGATGAGACATCTCTAAACTAGCCCTACGATGGAGACATCTCTAAACTAGCCCAACGAGAAGAACATCTCTAACCATTGCCTGCCTATGTTTACAGACATCTCTGACTTAGCCCTACGATGGAGACATCTCTAACCTAGCCCTGCACTATTTTACAGACATCTCTAACCTACCCTACGATGGAGACATCTCTAACCTAGCCCTACAGCAGACAGATCTCAACCTAGCTCTACGATGGAGACTCTCAACCTAGCCCTACGATGGAGACATCTCTAACCTAGCCCTACAGAGAGATCTCTAACCTAGCTACGATGAGACATCTCTAACTGTCTCACGGCTCTAACCTAGCTCTACGATGGAGACCTCTCTAATCTAGCTCTACGATGGAGACATCTCTAACCTAGCTCTACGATGGAGACATCTCTAACCTAGCTCTACGATGGAGACTTCTCTAACCTAGCTAGATGAGACATCTCTACTAGCCTACAATGATACTAGCTCTACGATGCAGACATCTAAACTAGCCTACGATAGACATTCCTTAACTAGCTGCTACGATGGGACATCTCTAACCTAGCTCTAGCGATGGAGACATCTCTAACCTAGCTTAAGATGGAGAGATCTCTAACCTAGCTCTACGATGGAGACATCTTTAACCTAGCATAAATATTTACAGACATCTCTAACCTAGCTCTACGATGGAGACATCTTTAACCTAGCCCATAAATATTATAACAGACATCTCTAACCTAGCCTACGATGGAGACATAACCTATACAGAAATATGTTTACAGACATCTCTAACCTGGCCCTACGATGGAGACATCTCTGACCTAGCTATGATGGAGACATCTCTAACCTAGCCCTACGATGGAGACATAAAACACGATAAGACATCTCTAACCTAGCCCTACGATGGAGACATCTTTAACCTAGCTCTACGATGCAGACATCTCTAACTAGCCCTACGATGGAGACATCTTTAACTCTAGCTCTACGATGCAGAATCTCTAACCTAGCTCTCGTGGAGACATCTTTAAACTGTTGTTTATAAAGAGTAGACTGGATAAAGGTGAATATAATGTACTCAATTCTTGCTCGTACAATATGCATATTATTATTACTATTGGAATAGAAAACACTCTCACGTTTCTAAAACCGTTTGAATTATATCTGTGAGTAACAGAATTCATTTTGCAGCAAACTTCCTGTCAGAAAGTGTTCCAGGGCCTCCCTAATCGTTTGCTTGAAATCTATTAGTATACATGCACTTCATACGCCTTCCACTAGATGTCAATAGGCTGTGAGAGGTGAAATGGGGTCTCTAGCTCTTTCTATGGTCAAAGGAGAGAGCTTGGAATGACAGGACCCCAATTTCCTTTGCTCAGGAAGATGCGGAAAGGACTTCCGTATTGGCTTCTGAAAAGCTTTTGTTATAGACGCCTAATATCTCCGGCTTTGATTTTATTTGATAAATGTGACAATATCATCGTAAAGTATGTATTTTCAATATAGTTTAATCAGATTATTGAAATTTTTGTTGTTTGTTGACGATGGAGAGCTTCGCGCCACTTGGCAAGTTTTGCTTGCTCATTCGAGAGGGAAAAAGGACATTCTAAATCCAAACAACGATTGTTCTGGACAAAGGACCACTTGTACAAGATTCTGATGGAAGCTCACAAAAGTAGGACCCATTTATGATGTTATTCCTATTTCTGTCGAAAATGTGTTGTTGTGTTTTCCGCCTTGAGTTTTGGCGCTGTCTCGCTATAACGTAAGCTGTATGTCGTAATGAAGTTATTTTAGAATTCTAACACGGCGATTGCATTAAGAACTAGTGTATCTATCATTTGCTGTACAACAAGTATTTTTTAGTAACGTTTATGACTGAGTTATTTGGTCAGAATAGGTGAGTGTCAGAAATATATCCGGACAATCTGGGAAAAAGATGCTAAGTTTTCACAATGTATAACCACGGATTTCAGCTCTAAATATGCACATTTTCGAACAAAACATAAGTGTATTGTATAACCTGATGTTAAAGGACTGTCATCTGATGAAGTTTGTCCAGGTTAGTGAAAAATTATATATATTTTGCAGTTTTTTTGCGATCGCTAACTTTTGCTGCTGATAAATGGGTTGTGTTTTTGGCTATTGTGGTAAGCTAATATAATGCTATATTGTGTTTTCGCTGTAAAACACTTATAGAATCGGAAATATTGGCTGGATTCACAAGATGTTTGTCTTTCATTTGCTGTACAACATGTATTTTTCATTCATGTTTTATGATGAGTATTTAGGTATTTCAATTTGGTCTCTGTAATTGTTCTAGCTGCTTCGGTGCTATTTGTGATTGCAGGTGCAATGTAAAACTATGATTTATACCTGAAATATGCACATTTTTCGAACAAAACATAGATTTATTGTATAACATGTTATAAGACTGTCATCTGATGAAGTTGTTTCTTGGTTAGTTTGGTTGGTTCTTGGTTAGTTAGGTTGGTTTTGTGCAAGCTACCTGTGCTGTGAAAAATGTCTGTGCTTTTTTGTATTTGGTGGTGAGCTAACATAAATATACGTGGTGTTTTCGCTGTAAAACATTTTAAAAATCGGACATGTTGGCTGGATTCACAAGATGTGTATCTTTCATTTGCTGTATTGGACTTGTTAATGTGTGAAAGTGAAATATTTCTAAAAAATATATTTTGAATTTCGCGCCCTGCACTTGGCCTGGCTGTTGTCATAAGTGTACCGACGTCGAGCTTGCAGCCCAAAGAAGTTAACCTAGCTCTACGATGGAGACATCTCTAACCTAGCTCTACGATGCAGACATCTCTAACCTAGCCCTACAATGTCACAACAAATAGAACAGGGGGTAGGTATCAGGAGACCTAGGGAACCGTCCTGCAAATAGTTCCACCTTCACTGCACTTCACTTTACTTTTCTGCTCTTTTGCACACCAGTATCTCTTCTTGCACATGATCATCTGATGATTTATCACTCCAGTGTTAATCTGCTAAATTGTAATTATTCGATTTATTGCCTACCTCATGCCTTTTGCACACATTGTATATAGATTCTCTTTTTTTTCTACCATGTTATTGACTTGTTTATTGTTTACTCCATGTGTAACTCTGTGTTGTCTGTTCACACTGCTATGCTTTATCTTGGCCAGGTCGCAGTTGCAAATGAGAACTTGTTCTCAACTAGCCTACCTGGTTAAATAAAGGTGAAATAAAAAAATAAATAAAAACTCAGAGGCACATAGAACACCCTCATACAGCGGTTTCCAGTCACGTACAGACACCTCCACCATAGCCAAATGGTGCAGTGTCACAACTAATAGAAGTTGGGACAGGAAGTTTCAGGAGGCCTATAGGGAACCATCCTGCAAACTATTTCTCCTTCCTTCATATTGATCCCTCATACAGTATTTATTTATGCATCTGGCAAAGAAAGAAAGACAGGAAGCATCCTGTACTGAGAGAGAGTGAAGGCAGGTGCCTCAACCCCCCTCTCTCTCCTAGAAGTTGAGGAGGTACTGAGAGAGAGTGAATGCAGGTGTCTCACCCCCCCTCTCTCTCTCTCCTAGAGGTTGAGGAGGTACTGAGAGAGAGGCAAGGCTGGTGTCTCACCCCCCTCTCTCTCTAGAGGTTGAGGAGGTACTGAGAGAGAGGGAAGGCAGATGCATAGTGGATGTATAGGGAATGTATTAGGGGATGTATAGGGGACGTATAGGGGATGTATCCTTTAGGGGATGTATAGTGGATGTATAGGGGATTATAGTGGATGTATAGGGACTGTATTAGGGGATGTATAGGGGATGTATAGGGGATGTATTACGGGATGTATTAGGGAATGTATAGGGGATGTATAGGGGATGTATAGGGGATTATAGGGGATGTATCCTTTAGGGGATGTATAGCGTGTATAGGGATATAGTGGATGTATAGGGGATGTATAGGGGATTATAGGGGATGTATTACGGGATGTATTAGGGAATGTATAGGGGATGTATAGGGGATGTACAGGGGATGTATAGGGGATGTATAGGGGATTATAGGGGATGTATTACGGGATGTATCCTTTAGGGGATGTATTAAGGATGTATAGGGGATGTATAGCGGATGTATAGGGGATGTATAGGGGATGTTTAGGGGATGTATACGGATGTATAGGGGATGTATAGGGGATGTATTAGGGGGTGTATAGGGGATTATAGTGGATGTATAGGGGATGTTTAAGGGATGTTTAGGGGGTGTATTAGGGGATGTATCGGGGCTATATAGGGGGTGTATAGGGGGTGTTTAAGGGATGTTTAGGGGATGTATTAGGGGATGTTCAGGGGATGTGTAGGGGATGCATAGTTGATGTACAGGTGATGTACAGGGGATGTTTAGGAGATGTATTAGGGATGTATATGGATTGTTTGGGGATGTATCCCTTAGGGGATGTATAGGTAATGTATAGGGGATGCATAGAGGATGCATAGAGGATGCATAGGGGATGTATAGGGGATGTATATAGGATGTTTGGGGGATGTTTGGGGGATCTATAGGGAATGTTCGGGGGATGTATAGGGGATGTATAGGGGATGTTTAGGGGATGTATATTGGATGTATATATATATATATATATATATATATATATATACACTGTTCTGTACTGTCCTGTACTACACTGTCCTGTACTATACTCTTCTGTACTGTCCTCTACTAAAGTATTCTGTAATGTCCTGTACTATGATATACTGTACTGTCCTGAACTGTCCAATTCTGTTCCGTACTCTCCTGTACAGTACTGTTCTGTACTGTCCTGTACAAAAATATATTGTACTGTCCTGTACTATAATATACTGTCCTGTACTATACTGTACTGTCCTGTACTGTACTATACTGTTCTGCCCTGTGCTGTCCTGAACTATACTATACTGTCCTGTTCTGTACTATACTGTGCAGTCCTGTATTATACTATACTATACTATGCTATAATGTACTATACCATACTGTCCTGTACTATACTGTCCTGTTCTTTCCTGTACTATATTGTACTGTCCTGTATTGTTCTATTCTGTACTGCCCTACACTGTCCTGTCCTGAACTGCCCTGTACTGTCCAGTTCTGTACTGTCCTGTTGTGTACTGCACTGTCCTGTGCTGTCTAGTTATTTACTGTCCTGTACTGTCCAGTTCTGTACTGTCCTGTTGTGTACTGCACTGTCCTGTGCTGTCTAGTTATTTACTGTCCTGTACTGTCCTGTACTGTCCTGTACTGTCCTGTCCTGTCCTGTCCTGTCCTGTACTGTCCTGTACTGTACTGTCCTCTACTGTCCAGTTCTCTACTGTCATGTACTGTCCAGTTCTGTACTGTCCTATACTGTCCTGTAATGTCCAATTCTGTACTGTACTGTCCTGTCCTGTACTGCAAAGTACTGTCCAGTTCTGTACTGTCATGTACTGTCCTGTGTTGTCAAATTCTGTACTGTCCTGTACTGTACTGTAATGTACTGTACTGTACTGTCCTGTCCTGACCAATTCTGTCCTGTACTGTCGAATTCTGTACTGTACTGTAGTGTACTGTCCTGTACTGCCCAATTCTGTTTTGTTCTGTACTGTACTGTCCTGTACTGTCGAATTCTGTACTGTGCTGTACTGCCATACTGTCCTGTAGTGTCCTGTACTGTATTGTCCTGTACTGTCCAATTATGTAGTGTCCTGTACTGTCCTGCACTGTCCTGCACTGTCCAATTCTGTACTGTCCTGTACTGTAATGTATTGTCCTGTCCTGTACCGTCTTGCCCTGTACTCTCATGTACTATCATGTACTATTCAATTCTGCACTGTCCTGTACTTTACTGTATTGTACTATACTTTCCTGTACCCGGCCAATTCTGTACTGTCCTGTACCGTACCTGCCTGTCCTGTTCTGTCAAATCAAATATGTACTGTCCTGTCCTGTACTGTACTGTACTGTCCTGTCCTGTACTGTCCTATCCTGTCCAGTCCAATTCTGTACTGTACTGTCCTGTTCTGTACTGTCCTGTACTGCCCAATTCTGTCCTGTACTGTCCTGTCCTGTACTGTCCTGTCCTGTCCTGTCCTGTCCAATCTGTACTGTCTGTACTGTACTGTACTGTACTGTATGTATCTGTACTGTCCTTTACTGACCAATTCTGTCATGTACTGTCCTGTCCTGTCCTGTCCAGTCCAATTCTGTCCTGTACTGTCTGTCCTGTCCGTGTACTGTCCTGTTCTGTACTGTCCAATTTTGTCCTGTACTGTCCTGTACTGTCCTGTACTGTCCAGCGCAATTCTGTCCTGTCCTGTACTGTCCTATCCTGTCCTGTACTGTCCTGTCCTGTACTGGCCAATTCTGTCCTGTACTGTCCTGTCTGTACTGTCCTATCCTGTCCTGTACTGTCCTGTCCTGTACTGTCCTATCCTGTCTCTGTACTGTCCTGTCCTGTACTGTCCTATCCTGTCCTGTCTGTCCTGTCCTGTACTGCCCAATTCTGTCGTACTGTCCTGTCCTGTACTGTCCTGTGCTGTCCTGTACTCTCCATTTATGTCCTGTACTGTCCTGTCCTGTCCTGTACTGTCCTATCCTGTCCTGTACTGTCCTGTCCTGTACTGTCCTGTACTGTCCTGTACTGTCCAATGATGTACTGTCCTGTCCTGTACTAAACTATTATGCACTGTCCTGTACAATACTATTTACAAATCAATTGTATTTATATAGCCCTTCTTAAATCAGCTGATAATTATAAGTACTGTGCAGAAACCCAGCCGAAAACCCCAAACAGCAAGCAATGCAGGGTAGAAGCACGGTGGTAGGAAAAACTCCTAGAAAGGCCAGAACCTAGGACGAAACCTGAAGAGGAACCAGGCTATGAGGGGTGGCCAGTCATCTTCTGGCTGTGCCGGAAGACTGTGCTGTACTGTCCTGTACTATACTATACTGACCTGTCTTTCCTGTACTAACCTGTACTATACTATACTGTCCTGTTCTGTTCTGTACTGTCCTGTTCTGTCCTGTACTGTGCAGTCCTGTACTATACTGTACTATACTATACTATACTATAATATGCTATACTGGCCTGTACTGTCCTGTACTATACTCTACTGTGCTATACTATACTGTCCTGTTCTGTCCTGTACTATATTGTACTGTCCTGTATTGTCCTATTCTGTACGTCCTGTACTGTACTCTCCTGTTCTGTACTGTCCTGTCCTGCACTGTCCTGTACTGTACTGTACTGCCTGTCCTGCACTGTCCTGTACTGTAAGTCCTGTCCTGTCCTGTACTGTCCTGTACTGTCCTGTCCTGTACTGTCCTGTACTTTCCAATTCTTACTGTACTGTCCTTTCTCGTACTGTGATGTACTGGAAAGGACAGTACAGTCCAATTCTCTACTGTCCTGTAATGTCCTGTTCTGTCCTTTTATGTACTGGTGTGTACTGACTTGTCCTGTCCTGTACGTCTGTACTGTCCTGTACTGTCCTGTACTGTCCTGTACTGTTTGTACTGTCCTGTACTGTTCTGTACTGTCCTGTACTGTCCTGTACTCTCCAATTCTGTCCAGTTCTGTACTGTCCTGTACTGTCCTGTACTGTCCTGTACTGTCTGTACTGTCTGTACTGTCTGTACTGTCTGTACTGTCTGTACTGTTCTGTACTGTCCTGTACTTGTCCTCTCTCCAATTCTGTACTGTCCTGTACTGTCCTGTACTGTTCTGTACTGTCCTGTACTGTTCTGTACTGTCCTGTACTGTCCTGTACTCTCCAATTCTGTACTGTCCTGTACTGTTCTGTACTGTCCTGTACTGTCCTGTACTCTCCAATTCTGTACTGTCCTGTACGTTCTGTACTGTCCTGTACTGTCCTGTACTGTTCTGTACTGTCCTGTATGTCCTGTACTCTCCAATTCTGTACTGTCCTGTACTGTTCTGTACCCGCCAATTCTGTACTGTCATGTACTGTCCAGTTCTGTACTGTTCTGTACTGTCCTGTACTGTTCTGTACTGTCCTGTACTCTCCAGTTCTGTAGTGTCCTGTACTGTCCAATTCTGTACTGTCTTGTACTGTCGAATTCTGTCCTGTCCTGTACTGTCCTGTATGTCCAGGTCTGTACTGTGTTGTACTGTCCATTTTCTGTATTGTCTGATCTGTACTGTCTGATTCTGTACTGTCCTGTACTTTACTGTCATGTACTGTCCAATTGTGTATTGTACACTTCTGTCCTGTACTGTCATGTACTGTCCAATTGTGTACTGTCCAATTCTGTCCTGTACTGTCCTGTACTGTCCTGCCCAATCTGGTCTGCACTGTCAAATTCTGTCCTGTACTGTCCAATCATGTCATGTCCTGTCCTGTACTGTCCTGTCCTGTTCAATTCTGTACTGTCTGATTCTGTACTGTCCTGTACTTTACTTTCCTGTACTGTCCGAATTGTGTCATGTCCAATGTGTACTGACCAATTCTGTCTGTACTGTCCTGTCCTATACTGTCCAATGCTGTCCTGTACTGTACTGTATGTCCAATTCTGTACTGTCTCTGTCCTATACTGTACTGTCCATTGCTGTCCTGTACCGTCCATTTCTGTCCTGTACTGTCCTGTACTGTTCAGTCCTGTCCTGTCCTGTACTGTCCAATACCATACTGTCAATTCTGTCCTTCCTGTACTGCCCTGTCCTGTACTGTCCTGTCCTGTACTGTCCTGTCCTGTACTGTCCATTCTGTCCTGTCCTGTCCTGTCCTGTCCTGTCCTGTACTGTCCTGTTAGTCGAATTTTGTCCTGTACTGTCCTGTGCTGTCCTGTTATTCCATTTCTATCTGTACTGTCTGTACTGACCAATTCTGTACTGTCCTGTACTGTGTTTTCTGTACTGTCCTGTATCTGTCCAATTCTGTACTGTACTGTCCTGTACTTTACTGTCCTGTCCTGTATTGTACTGTAATGTACTGTCCTGTGCTGTCATGCACTCTCCATTTCTATCCGTTACTGTCAATCCTGTACTGTCCTGTACTGTGCTTTTCTGTACTGTCCTCTACTGTTGGATGGGAAGCAACGCTGCATGCTTTTTTGAGTCTCTCCAGAGATGTCGATCGGGTTCAGTCTGGGCTCTGGCTGGGCCACTCAAGGACATTCAGAGACTTGTCCAAGCTACTCCTGTGCTGTCTTGACTGTGTGCTTTGGGTCGTTGTCCTGTTGGAAGGTGAACCTTCGCCCGTCTGGTCCTGAGCGCTCTGGAGCAGGTTTTCATCAAGGATCTCACTGTACTTTGCCTGTTCATTTTCCCTCAATCCTGCTTAGTTGAACAACATCCCCACAGAATGATGCTGCCAGCACCTTGCTTCACCGTGCCATGTTTCCCCAGACGTGACGCTTGGCATTCAGGCCAAAGAGTTGAATCTTGGTTTCATCAGATCAGAGAATCTTGTTTCTCATGGTCTGAGAGTCTTTTGGTGCCTTTTGGCAAACTCCAGGTGGGCTGTCATGTGCCTTCTGTCTGGCCACTCTTCTGTGTGTTTTCTGTCTGGCCACTCTACCATAAATCCTGATTGGTGGTGTGCTGCAGAGATTGTTGTCCTTCTGGAAGGTTCTCCCATCTCCACAGAGGAACTCTGGAGCTCTGTCAGATTGACCACAGTGTTCTTGGTGACCTCCCTGACCAAGGCCCTTCTCAACACAATTGCTCAGTTTGGCAAGGCAGCCAGCTCTTGGAAGAGTATTGCTGGTTCCAAACTTCTTCCATTTAAGAATGATGGAGGCCACTGTGTTATTGGGGACCTTCAAATGCTGCAGACATTTTTTGGTACCCTTCCCCGGATCTGTGCCTCGATACAATACTGTCTCAGAGCTCTACTGACAATCCTTCAACCTCATTGAATGATTTTTGCTCTGGAGGAGAAACTAACGCACAACTGTTCAGGCGAGGTGCTGGCTAGCAGAGTAGACACTGGTTAGAGAGGTGCTGGCTAGCAGAGTAGAACACCTGGTTAGGAGAGGTGCTGGCTAGCAGAGTAGAACACCTGGTTAGGAGAGGTGCTGGCTAGCGGAATAGAACACCTGGTTAGGAGAGGTGCTGGCTAGAGGAGTAGACACCTGGTTAGGAGAGGTGCTGGCTAGAGGAGTAGAAACCTGTTGTAATCGAGGTGCTGGCTAGCGGGTAGAACACCTGTTTAATCGAGGTGCTGGCTAGCGGAATAAAAACCTGGTTAGGAGAGGTGCTGGCTAGAGGAGTAGAACACCTGGTTAGGAGAGGTGCTGGCTAGAGGAGTAGAACCTGTTTAATCGAGGTGCTGGCTAGCGGAGTAGAACACCTGTTTAATCGGAGGTGCTGGCTAGCGGAGTAGACCACCTGGTTAGGTGAGGTACTGGCTAGCGGAGTAGAACCGTTTTTTATTTTTTATTTTACCTTTATTAACTAGGCAAGTCAGTTAAGAACCAATTCTTATTTTCAATGACTGCCAAGGAACAGTGGGTTAACTGCCTTGTTCGGGGAAGAACAACATATTTTTACCTTGTCAGCTCAGGGATTCGAACTAGTCCAACGCACTAACCAACTAGGCTACCTGCTCTAACCACTAGGCTACCTGATCTAGCCACTAGGCGACCTGCTCTAACCACTAGGCTACCTGCTCTAGCACTAGGCTACCTGCTCTAACCACTAGGTTACCTGCACTAACCACTAGGCTACCTGCTCTAACCACTAGGCTACCTGCTCTAACCACTAGGCTATACCTGCTTCTTAACATAGGCTACCTGTCTCTAACCACTAGGCTACCTGTCCTAACGACTAGGGTACCTGCTCTAACCACTAGGCTACCTCCTCTCACACCACTGGTTCTGCCTAACCACTAGGCTACCGTCCTTTAACCACTAGGCTACCTGTCTCTAACCACTAGGCTACCTGCTCTAACCACTAGTTACCTGCACTAACCACTAGGGCTACCTGCTCTAACCACTAGGCTACCTGTCTTCTACCACTAGGCTACCTGCTCTAACCACTAGGCTACCTGTCTCTAACCACTAGGCTACCTGTCTCTCTAACCTAGGCTACCTGCTCTAACCTAGCTACTGCTCTAACCACTAGGCTACCTGCTCTAACACTAGCTACCTGCTCTAAACCACTAGGCTACTGTCTCTACCACTGGCTACCTGTCTCTAACCACTAGGCTACCTGTCTCTAACCAACTAGGCTACCTGCTCTAACCACTAGGCTACCTGCTCTAACCACTAGGCTACCTGCTCTAACCACTAGGCTACCTGTCCTCAACTAGCTACCTGTCTCTAACGCACTAGGCTACCTGCTCTAACCACTAGGCTACCTGTCTCTAACCACTAGGCTACTGTTCTCTTAACCACTAGGCTACCTGCTTCTAACCAAACTAGGCTACCTGCTCTAACCTACTACTGGCTACCTGTCTCTAACCACTAGGCTACCTGTCTTAACCACTAGGCTACCTGCTCTAACCACTAGGCTACCTGCTCTTAACCACTAGGCAACCTGTCTCTAACCTCTAGGCCTACCATGCTCTAACCACTAGGCTCTGTCTCTAACCACTGGCTACTGCACTAACACTAG
>NW_019943952.1:18663-29186 GCF_002910315.2 Salvelinus sp. IW2-2015
CAGAACCAAAGAAGAACGAGATTCCAAATGTATTTATATAAGCCCTTCTTACATCAGCTGATATATTAAAGTACTGTGCAGAAACCCAGCCGAAAACCACAAACAGCAAGACATGCAGTGTAGAAGCACGGTGGCTAGGAAAAACTCCTAGAAAGGCCAGAACCTAGGACGAAACCTAGAGAGGAACCAGGCTATGAGGGGTGGCCAGTCATCTTCTGGCTGTGCCGGAAGACTGTGCTGTACTGTCCCTGTACTATACTATACTGACCTTCCTTTCCTGTACAACCTGTACTCATACTATACTGTCCTGTTCTGTCTGTACGTCTGTTCTGTCCTGTACTGTGCAGCCCTGTACTATACTGCTATACTATACTATACTATAATATCCTATACTGGCCTGTACTGTCCGTACTTACTCTACTGTGCTATACTATACTGTCCTGTTCTGTCCTGTACTATATTGTACTGTCCTGTATTGTCCTATTCTGTATCTGTCCTGTACTGTACTCTCCTGTTCTGTACTGTCCTGTCCTGCATGTCCTGTACTGTACTGTACTGCCCTGTCCTGCACTGTCCTGTACTGTAAAGTCCTGTCCTGTCCTGTACTGTCCTGTACTGTCCTGTCCTGTACTGTCCTGTACTTTCCAATTCTGTACTGTACTGTCCTTTCTCGTACTGTGATGTACTGGAAAGGACAGTACAGTCCAATTCTCTACTGTCCTGTAATGTCCTGTTCTGTCCATTTATGTACTGGTGTGTACTGACTTGTCCTGTCCTGTACTGTCCTGTACTGTCCTGTACTGTCCTGTACTTGTCCTGTACTGTTCTGTACTGTCCTGTACTGTTCTGTACTGTCCTGTACTGTCCTGTACTCTCCAATTCTGTCCAGTTCTGTACTGTCCTGTACTGTCCTGTACTGTCCTGTACTGTCCTGTACTGTCCTGTACTGTCCTGTACTGTTCTGTACTGTCCTGTACTGTTCTGTACTGTCCTGTACTGTCCTGTACTCTCCAATTCTGTACTGTCCTGTACTGTCCTGTACTGTTCTGTACTGTCCTGTACTGTTCTGTACTGTCCTGTACTGTCCTGTACTCTCCCAATTCTGTACTGTCCTGTACTGTTCTGTACTGTCCTGTACTGTCCTGTACTCTCCAATTCTGTACTGTCCTGTACTGTCCTGTACTGTCCTGTATCTGTCCTGTACTGTTCTGTACTGTCCTGTACTGTCCTGTACTCTCCAATTCTGTACTGTCCTGTACTGTTCTGTACCCGCCAATTCTGTACTGTCATGTACTGTCCAGTCCTGTACTGTTCTGTACTGTCCTGTACTGTTCTGTACTGTCCTGTACTCTCCAGTTCTGTAGTGTCCTGTACTGTCCAATTCTGTACTGTCTTGTACTGTCGAATTCTGTACTGTCCTGTACTGTCCTGTACTGTCCAGGTCTGTACTGTGTTGTACTGTCCATTTTCTGTATTGTCTGATTCTGTACTGTCTGATTCTGTACTGTCCTGTACTTTACTGTCATGTACTGTCCAATTGTGTATTGTACACTTCTGTCCTGTACTGTCATGTACTGTCCAATTGTGTACTGTCCAATTCTGTCCTGTACTGTCCTGTACTGTCCTGCCCAATTCTGGTCTGCACTGTCAAATTCTGTCCTGTACTGTCCAATCAGTCATGTCCTGTCCTGTACTGTCCTGTCCTGTTCAATTCTGTACTGTCTGATTCTGTACTGTCCTGTACTTTACTTTCCTGTACTGTCCGAATTGTGTCATGTCCAAATGTGTACTGACCAATTCTGTCTGTACTGTCCTGTCCTATACTGTCCAATGCTGTCCTGTACTGTACTGTACTGTCCAATTCTGTACTGTCCTGTCCTATACTGTACTGTCCATTGCTGTCCTGTACCGTCCATTTCTGTCCTGTACTGTCCTGTACTGTTCAGTCCTGTCCTGTCCTGTACTGTCAATTACCATACTGTCCAATTCTTGTCTCTGTCCTGTACTGTCCCGCTGTCCCCTGTACTGTCCTGTCCGTTACTGTCCTGGTCCTGTACTGTCCAATTCTGTCCTGTCCTGTCCTGTCCTGTCCTGTCCTGTACTGTCCTGTACTGTCGAATTTTGTCCTGTACTGTCCTGTGCTGTCCTGTACTCTCCATTTCTATCCTGTACTGTCCTGTACTGACCAATTCTGTACTGTCCTGTACTGTGTTTTTCTGTACTGTCCTGTACTGTCCAATTCTGTACTGTACTGTCCTGTACTTTACTGTCCTGTCCTGTATTGTACTGTAATGTACTGTCCTGTGCTGTCATGCACTCTCCATTTCTATCCGGTACTGTCCAATCCTGTACTGTCCTGTACTGTGCTTTTCTGTACTGTCCTCTACTGTTGGATGGGAAGCAACGCTGCATAGCTTTTTTGAGGTCTCTCCAGAGATGTTCGATCGGGTTCAAGTCTGGGCTCTGGCTGGGCCACTCAAGGACATTCAGAGACTTGTCCCAAAGCTACTCCTGTGCTGTCTTGACTGTGTGCTTTGGGTCGTTGTCCTGTTGGAAGGTGAACCTTCGCCCCAGTCTGAGGTCCTGAGCGCTCTGGAGCAGGTTTTCATCAAGGATCTCACTGTACTTTGCCTGTTCATTTTTCCCTCAATCCTGCTTAGTTGAACAACATCCCCACAGAATGATGCTGCCAGCACCTTGCTTCACCGTGCCATGTTTCCCCCAGACGTGACGCTTGGCATTCAGGCCAAAGAGTTGAATCTTGGTTTCATCAGATCAGAGAATCTTGTTTCTCATGGTCTGAGAGTCTTTTGGTGCCTTTTGGCAAACTCCAGGTGGGCTGTCATGTGCCTTCTGTCTGGCCACTCTTCTGTGTGGTTTCTGTCTGGCCACTCTACCATAAATGCCTGATTGGTGGTGTGCTGCAGAGATTGTTGTCCTTCTGGAAGGTTCTCCCATCTCCACAGAGGAACTCTGGAGCTCTGTCAGATTGACCACAGTGTTCTTGGTGACCTCCCTGACCAAGGCCCTTCTCAACACAATTGCTCAGTTTGGCAAGGCAGCCAGCTCTTGGAAGAGTATTGCTGGTTCCAAACTTCTTCCATTTAAGAATGATGGAGGCCACTGTGTTATTGGGGACCTTCAATGCTGCAGACATTTTTTGGTACCCTTCCCCGGATCTGTGCCTCGATACAATACTGTCTCAGAGCTCTACTGACAATTCCTTCAACCTCATTGAATGATTTTTGCTCTGGAGGAGAAACTAACGCACAACTGTTCAGGCGAGGTGCTGGCTAGCAGAGTAGAACACCTGGTTAGGAGAGGTGCTGGCTAGCAGAGTAGAACACCTGGTTA
Source organism: Salvelinus sp. IW2-2015 (assembly GCF_002910315.2). Taxonomy (NCBI): domain Eukaryota; kingdom Metazoa; phylum Chordata; class Actinopteri; order Salmoniformes; family Salmonidae; genus Salvelinus; species Salvelinus sp. IW2-2015. The sequence goes on from NW_019943952.1 coordinate 22,018, forward strand.
GGAGAGGTGGCTGGCGCAATCTCCGGCATAAGAACACCTGGTTAGAGAGTGCTGGCTAGAGGAGTAGAACACCTGGTTAGGAGAGGTGCTGGCTAGAGGAGTAGAACACCTGTTAATCGAGGTGCTGGCTAGCGGAGTAGAACACCTGTTTAATCGAGGTGCTGGCTAGCGGAATAAAACACCTGGTTAGGAGAGGTGCTGGCTAGAGGAGTAGAACACCTGGTTAGGAGAGGTGCTGGCTAGAGGAGTAGAACACCGTTTAATCGAGGTGCTGGCTAGCGGAGTAGAACACCTGTTTAATCGAGGTGCTGGCTAGCGGAGTAGAACACCTGGTTAGGTGAGGTACTGGCTAGCGGAGTAGAACCGTTTTTTATTTTTTATATTTTACCTTTATTTAACTAGGCAAGTCAGTTAAGAACCAATTCTTATTTTCAATGACTGCCAAGGAACAGTGGGTTAACTGCCTTGTTCAGGGAAGAACAACATATTTTTACCTTGTCAGCTCAGGGATTCGAACTAGTCCAACGCACTAACCACTAGGCTACCTGCTCTAACCACTAGGCTACCTGATCTAGCCACTAGGCGACCTGCTCTAACCACTAGGCTACCTCTCTAGCCACTAGGCTACCTGCTCTAACCACTAGGTTACCTGCACTAACCACTAGGCTACCTGCTCTAACCACTAGGCTTAACCTGCTCTAACCACTAGGCTACCTGCTCTAAACCACTAGGCTACCTGCTCTAACCACTAGGCTACCTGTCTCTAACCACTAGGTACCTGCTCTAACCACTAGGCTACTGCTCTAACCACTAGGTTACTGCACTAACCACTAGGCTCCCGTCTTAACCACTAGGCTACCTGTCTCTAACCACTAGCTACCTGCTCTAACCACTAGTTTACCCTGCACTAACCACTAGGCATACACTCCCTGCTCTAAACCACTAGGCTACCTGTCTCTACCACTAGGCTACCTGCTCTAACACTTACTCTTCTCTAACCACTAGGCTACTGTCTCTAACCACTAGGCTACCTGCTCTAACCACTAGGCTACCTGCTCTAACCACTAGGCTACCTGCTCTAACCACTAGGCTACCTGTCTCTAACCACTAGGCTACCTGTCTCTAACCACTAGGCTACCTGTCTCTAACCACTAGGCTACCTGTCTCTAACCACTAGGCTACCTGCTCTAACCACTAGCTACAGGCCTCCTAGGCTACCTGCTCTAACCACTAGGCTACCGTCTCACCACTAGCTACCTGTCTCTAACCACTAGGCTACCTGCTCTACACTAGCTACCTGTCTCTAACCACTAGGCTACTGGTCTCTAACCACTAGGCTACCTGCTCTAACCACTAGGCTACCTGCTCTACCACTAGCTACCTGTCTCTAACACTAGGCTACCTGTCTCTAACCACTAGGCTACCTGCTCTAACCACTAGGCTACCTGCTCTAACCACTAGGCAACCTGTCTCTAACCTCTAGGCTACCTGCTCTAAACCACTAGGCTACCTGTCTCTAACCACTAGCTACCTGGCACTAACCACCTAGGCTACCTGTCTCTAACCACTAGGCTAACCTGTCTCTAACACTAGGCTACCTGCTCTAACCACTAGGCACCGTCTCTAACCACTAGCTACCTGCTCTAACACTAGGCTACCTGTCTCTAACCACTAGGCTACCTTCACTAACCACTAGGCTACCTGCTCTAACCACTAGGCTACCTGTCCTCTAACCACTTAGGCTACCCTGTCTCTAACCACTAGGCTACCTGTCTCAACCACTAGGCTACCTGCTCTAACCACTAGGCTACCTCTCTAACCACTAAGTACTACCTGTCTCTAACACTAGGCACCTGTCTCTAACCACCAGGCTACTGTCTCTAACCACTAGGCTACCTGCTCTAACCACTAGGCTACCTGCTCTAACCACTAGGCTACCTTTCTCTAACCACTAGGCTACCTGTCTCTAACCACTAGGCTACCTGTCTCTCTAACCACTAGGCTACCTGCTCTAACCACTAGGCTACCTGTCTCTAACCACTAGGCTACCTGCTACTAACCACTAGCTACCTGTCTCTAACCACTAGGCTACCTGCTCTAACCACTAGGCTACCGTTCTCTAACCACTAGGCACCTGCCTCTAACCACTAGGCTACCTGCTCTAACCACTAGGCTACCTGCTCTAACCACTAGGCTACCTGTCTCTAACCACTAGGCTACCTGTCTCTAACACTAGGCTACCTGCTCTAACCACTAGGCTACCTGTCTCTAACCACTAGCTACCTGCTCTAACCACTAGGCTACCTGTCTCTAACCACTAGGCTACCTGTCTCTAACGCACATGGCTACCTGCCTCTAACCACTAGGCTACCTGTCTCTAACCACTAGGCTACCTGCGCATAACCACTAAGGCTACCTGTCTCTAACCACTAGGCTACAACTGTCTCTAACCACTAGGCTACCTGTCTCTAACCACTAGGCTACCTGCTCTAACCACTAGGCTACCGTGTCTCTAACCACTAGGGCTACCGTCTCTACACTAGCTACTCTACACTAGCTACCTGTCTCTAACCACTAGGCTACCTCTCTAACCACAGGCTACCTGCTCTAACCACTAGGCTAACTGTCTCTAACCACTAGGCTACCTGCTCTAACCACTAGGCTACTGTCTCTAACCACTAGGCTACCTGTCTCTAACCACTAGGCACCTGCTCTAACCCACTAGGCACCTGTCTCTAACCACTAGGCTACCTGTCTCTAACCACTAGGCTACCTGTCTCATAACCACTAGCTCTACCTGCTCTAACCCACTAGGCTACCTGCTCTAACCCACTAGGCTACCTGCTCTAACCACTAGGTACCTGTCTCTAACCACTAGGCTACCCTGTCTTGAACACTTAGGGTACGCTGTCTCTAACCCACTTAGGCTACCTGCACTAACCCCTAGGCTACCTGTCTCTAACCACTAGGCTACCTGCTCTAACCACTAGGCTACCTGTCTCTAACCACTAGGCTACCTGCTGCCCCATGTAGAACACTTGAAAAGGAAAAGGAGAGCCTCACACGTCAGGAGCTCAGATGCAATAATTTAATACTTTAATAACCTAATAACCAATGTTTGGACAAACAAATTGTCTTCATTGGTTTTTGCTCTGACATGCACTGTCAACTGTGGGACCTTATATAGACAGGTGTGTGCCTTGCCAAATCATGTCCAATCAATTAAATTTACCACAGGTGGACTCCAAACAAGTTGTAGAAACATCTCAAGGATGATCAATGGAAACAGGATGCGCCTGAGCTCAATTTCAAGACTCATAGCAAAAGGTCTGGATGCTTAGCGTAAATAAGGTATTCATGTTTTGTATTTTTTATTTAAAAAAAATTTCTTCTAAAAACCTCTTTTCATTCTGTCGTTATAGGCTATTGTGTGTAGATTGATGAAGAAACATTTAAATTTAATACATTTTTGAATAAGGCTGTAACGTAACAAAATGTGGAAAAAGTCAAGTGGTCTGAATACTTCCCGAAGCCACTGTACATACAATACAGTGTCGTTGCCTCATACGAGCCCCTTTCGTTGTGAGCCAAAGAGCAATGAAGAGCATTTGTGTTAGCTGTAGGTAAGAATCTCATTAAACATCACACACACACACATACACAGCCTTCCCACACCCGGGAGAAAATTAAACACATATGGAAATAAGAAAACAGCATAATTAGTAGCTAGTTGTTTGAACTGTGCAGGGGGTTCAGCGAAACGCCTGTTCTCTACAAAGTGAGACATTATACACTATATGTGAATGAGCCAGCATCTCTCTTTCATCTCTCTATTTAACCGCTGAGTTTATCCCTTTCAAAAACACCTTTGAGTAGAGGAGACATTACGCGACTAGATGCCTGTCCTCTCCTCCTCTCATCATCTCTTTATCCGTGAAAAAGGGGAGATGAAAAGAACACAACAAAAGCTGTCACTCTCTCTAAGGGTTCCCACTGTACCCTCTAATCCGAGTTTGGGACTCGGGGACGGTCACACCATCAGGGATCAGGATGAAAGGGTGTGGAGAAGAAGAGAGAGAGAGAGAGAGAGAGAGAGCGGAACCTCCTCAGTCTGTTGTGTCCTTGGACTAAAGTCAATTTAAAGAAAATGCTAGAAGGAACAGAACATTCACTATCCATAATACAGGGTAGCACTATGCCCAGGTACATTGGTTGTAGTATAGAGAGGACCTATTTCATAGACTTTAAGGAGACTGAAGGAGACCGTAGGAGACAGTTGGAGACTGAGGAGACTGAAGGAGACTGAAGGAGACTGTAGGAGACTGAAGGAGACTGAAGGAGCCTGAATGAGACGGTAGGAGACTGTAGGAGACTGAAGGAGACTGAAGGAGACTGAAGGAGACTGAAGGAGACTGAAGGAGACAGTAGGAGACAGTAGGAGACAGTTGGAGACTGTATGAAACAGTAAGAATGAGACTGTAGAAAACTGTAGGAGACTATAGGAGACTGTAGGAGACTGACGGAGACTGAACGAGAGATGCTGGCTAGCGAATGAGCCTGAAGGAGACTGTAGGAGACTGTAGGAAACTGTAGGAGACCGTAGGAGACTGAGGAGACAGTAGGAGACAGTAGGAGACTGTAGGAGACTGTAGGATAGTACTGAAAGAGACAGTATGAGACAGTAGGAGACTGTAGGGGATAGTAGGGGAACAGTAATGAGACATAGGAGGACTGTAGGAGACTGTAGGATACTGAAATGAGAGCAGTATAGACCTGAAGGAGACTGTAGGAGAGACTGTAGGAGACTGTAGGAGACTATAGGAAGACTGTAGGAGACTGAAGGAGACTGAACGAGAGGTGCTGGCTAGCGAAGGAGCATGAAGGAGACTGTAGGAGACTGTAGGAGACTGTAGGAAACTGTAGGAGACCGTAGGAGACTGAGGAGACAGTAGGAGACAGTAGGAGTCAGTAGGAGACTGTAGGATACTGAAGGAGACAGTATGAACAGTATGAGACTGTATGGATAGTAGGAGACAGATAGGAAACAGTAGGAGACTGTAGGGGAGGAGTAGGAGACAGTAGGGAGACAGTAGGAGACTGTGTGAGGAACTGTAGAGATTGTAGTAGACAGCATGAGACAGTAGGAGACAATAGGGACAGTAGGAGACAGTAGAAAGACAGTAGAGAGACTGTAGTAGAGCAGCAGGAGACTGTATGAAACTGGTATGAGACCAGGTATGAAGGCTGTAGGATACTGAAGGAGACATAATGAGCACAGTTGGAGACTGTAGGAGACAGTAGGAGACAGTGTGAGACCTGTAGTAGACAGCAGGAACTGTAGAGACAGTATGAGACAGTAGGAGACAGTAGCAGAAGTAGGAGACAGTATAAGACTGTAGTAGACAGCAGGAGACTGTAGGAGACCATGCATGAGACAGTAGGAGACAGTATGAGACGAGTAGATAAGACGGTAGTGCAGAGAGACTGTAATGAGACTGTATGAAGACAGTAGAGGAGCTGTAGAGACTATAGGAGACTGAATGGAGACGGTATGATAGTCTGTAGGAGGACTGTAGGAGAGACGTAGAAAGACAGTAAGGTACCGAACTGTGTGATGGCTGAATTAGGAGACTCATGATAAGGTAGAGACATAGATGCGGACCTGAAGTATGTAGGATGCGCAGTAAGGAGGCAGTTAAGGCGACTGAGGAGACTGAAGGAGACTGAAGGAGACAGTAGGAGACCAGTAGGATACTGAAGGAGACTGTAGGAGACTGTAGGAGACTGAAGGAGACTGAGGGAGAACTGTGGGAGACAGTATGAAGATGTAGTCAGACAGAGGAGACATGTAGATATGACTGTAGGAGGCAGTAGGGAAAACAGATAGGCTAGGAGACTTTAGGAGACAGTAGGAGACTGTAGAAAGACAGGAGGAGACTGTAATCCGGAAATGTTTGATTGAATTGGGAGATTACAGGGAGGTTTATTGTTATTTTGTCCAGTTTTTTCCCCAGTGTTTTAACTCTGCCTTTCAATCATGTCTTGTTGTGTTAGTCTACAATTATAGATGCACACACAACACACCACACACAACACAGAACTCACACACAACACACAACACCACACACACACACACACCACAGAACACACACACACCACACAGCACACACACACACACACACACACACACACGACAAGCAGCATCAGCGGCGGGGCTTTGGGGATGTATGTAGTAGCGTATTCTCGGGTGCCACATCACCAGCAACAATCAAACATAAGAGCCATCATCACAGCGTACAGCACAGCACACATGTCAATGTCAGGACACACTACTACAGCCCCACCCACGACTTTACACAGTCTGTTTGTGTGAATCCGTTCATGCGGATAAGATGGTTAAATATAATGCCGGAGTTGACGTTTGTGGTCATGCATTAAGGTAGGTGGGTTAGAGATACGATGTGGTGGTGGCTCGCGTAGTGGGGAGCCTCCAGGGCGTGCTGGGAACATACAGCACAGAGCCATGCTGGGGCGGAGGAGATAGGGAGGGCAGGCTGCATCTGTGGGGAGGTGCAGAATGAAGGATCCAGGGAGAGGTCACCTTCATGTGGGGGAGTGAGAGCGAGGTCTGTGGTCGTGATGGCCGGTCGTAGTGCCAAGAGTGGAGTCTACTATTGGCCACCGTTGGATACATATTCAGTAGACATACGGATGAAGTCATCCAGGCTGGAGGAAGTCTGGGTAGAGAGTTGGGCTTGAGGGACCTAGAGACCGCGAGGGGGTGATGATGTCACCGTTCAGTTGTCGGTGGTGACCTCATGTAGAACCCAGCGTAGTGAGGTTCATCGTTCATTGAGTCTCTGTTCGAGTCTCCTAGGTGGAGGCTTTCACCTGCATCCGCTCAGAGAGATCTTCCTCGAGGGTGATTGTGCTATCGTCGTCAGTGGTAGATCCCCGCAGAGACTGTTGCAGGGTGACGATCCACTCTTATAGAACCACGAGACGCACCACAGGGTGAGCCGCACCCTTGTATGAGGAGTCCAGAGACCGCGTCACAGGGGGTGAGGTCCACCTTTAAAGGTCACCGCAGAGACCGACCCAGGGTAATGGCACATTTGGCAGTCCAGAGACGCGGGTGTCAGGGTGAGGTCAACCTTTGGACCGCAGAA
>NW_019943952.1:32007-33110 GCF_002910315.2 Salvelinus sp. IW2-2015
GTAGGAGACTGAGGAGACAGTAGGAGACAGTAGGAGTCAGTAGGAGACTGTAGGATACTGAAGGAGACAGTATGAGACAGTATGAGACTGTATGGGATAGTAGGAGACAGTAGGAGACAGTAGGAGACTGTAGGGGATAGTAGGAGACAGTAGGAGACAGTAGGAGACTGTAGGAGACTGTAGGAGATTGTAGTAGACAGCATGAGACAGTAGGAGACAATAGGAGACAGTAGGAGACAGTAGAAGACAGTAGAAGACTGTAGTAGACAAGCGGAAAACTGGAATGATAACTGTATGAGACACAGATGAGGCTATAATGAGTGAAACAACTGACAGAACAGTCCTGAACAGTTAACGTAAGACCAGTAGACGACAGTTGTAGACTGATATAACGCCACGAGACTTAGGAGACAGCACCTTTGAGACCAGTTAGCCACAGTAGCATACCAAAGCTAGGCCCACAACAGTATTAAGACGTAGCCTAGACAGCAGCGGCAGAAACTGTAGTAAACGCATCGAGACAGTAGGAGACAGTATGAGACAGTAGAAGACTGTAGTAGACAGCAGGAGACTGTATGAGACTGTATGAGACAGTAGGAGACTGTAGAGACTATAGGAGACTGAAGGAGACTGTATGATACTGTAGGAGACTGTAGGAGACGGTAGAAGACAGTAGGAAACTGTAGGAGACAGAAAGTAGGACTCTGTAGAAGACAGTAAGATACTGTAGGATGCAGTAGGAGGCAGTAGGCGACTGAAGGAGACTGAAGGAGACTGAAGGAGACAGTAGGAGACAGTAGGATACTGAGGAGACTGTAGGAGACTGTAGGAGACTGAAGGAGACTGAGGGAGACTGTGGGAGACAGTATGAGACTGTAGTAGACAGTAGGAGACAGTAGAAGACTGTAGGAGGCAGTAGGAAACAGTAGGAGACTTTAGGAGACAGTAGGAGACTGTAGAAGACAGGAGGAGACTGTAATGCCGGAAATGTTTGATTGAATTTGGGAGATTACAGGGAGGTTATTGTTATTTTTGTCCAGTTTTTTCAGTGTTTTAACTGCTTTCACTGTCTTGTTGTGTTAGTCTACAATTATAGATGCACA
>NW_019943952.1:34094-64439 GCF_002910315.2 Salvelinus sp. IW2-2015
TTATAGGACTCATTTCCTGGGTTCCCCATGGGGTCGTCATAAATCCTGTTCCCATGGTCCAGTCATAGACATCTGTTCACATGGTATCATCGTTACATGGTCAGTCATAGACATCTGTTTCCCCATGGAAGGTCATAGGACTCACTGTTCCACATGGTAGTCATAGGGACATCTGTATCACATGGTAGTCTCATAGACATCCTGTTCACATGGTCAGTCAATAGACATCATGTTCACATGGTCAGGTCATAGACATCTGTTCACATGGTCGTCATAGGGAACATCCTTGTTCCACATGGTCAGTCATCAGGACATCCCTGTTCACATTGGTCAGTCATAGCATCTGTTCACAATGCGGTCAGTCAATATACATCATGTATGCAGCAGTCAGTCATAGACATCTGTTCCACATGGTCGGATCATATAACATCCTGTTCCACATGGTCTAGTCATAGACATTTCTGTTACCCATGGTTCAGGTAATCTGCTTCCACATGGTCAACCATAGTACATCCTGATTCACATGCGTCAGTCATATAAATCTGCTGTTTCACATGCACGTCAGTCATATATAATCCTTGTTCCACATGGTCAGTGCAAGACATCACTGTCCACCTGGTCAGTAATTTGTTTCAACATGGTCAGTCCTAGACATCCGCTGTTTCCACAATGGTCCAGTCCATATAAATCACTTGTTCCACATGGTAGTTATATAATCCTGTTCAACATGGTCAGTCTAGCACATACACTGTTCGCAACATGGTCATAATCTGTTCTCACATGGTCAAGCCATAGCATCTGTTCACTGGTCGTCATATTTGTTCCACTGTCATATAGACATCCTGTTCCACAATGGTCAGTAATTCTGTTCGCATGGTCAGGTCATAGACTCCTGTTAGCATGGTAGTCGTATAAAGTGCCTGTTCACATGGTCAGTCATAGGCATCTGTTCCACTGGGTTCAACGCATAGACCGATCATGTTCCAATGTTCAGTCATAGACTCCTGTTCACCATGGCAATCATATAAAATCTGTTTTCCACATGGTCAGTCATATAAATCCTTGTTCCACAGTGTCAGTCCGATGATACATCACTGTTTCACACATGGTTCAGTCATAGATCTGTCCATATGTCATTATCCCATTGTGGACATGGCAGGATATGATCAAGGTCGCATGGGTGGCTTCTCTGTGGCCAGTCCGACGTGGTCATATCCCCAATGAAGTAATCTTTATTGTAATGTACTGCCTTGATTTTGCCGGACCCGGAAGAATAGCTGCTGCTTATATTTATTATGGGGATCCTAATAATACAAACACTCCCTGGTCTCGGGTCTGAGGGTGACCTCACATGGGTTCGGGTCTGAAGGTGACCTCACATGGGTCTCTGGGTCTGAAGGTGACCTCACCTGGGTCTCTGGTTCCTGAAGGTGACCTCACCCTGGGTCTCTGGGTCCTAAAGGTTTCTACCCTGGTCTCTGGTGCTAAAGGTGACCTCACCTGGGTCTCTGGGTCCTAAAGGTGACCTCACCTGGTCTCCGGTCCTAAAGGTGACCTCACATGGTCTCTGGTCTGAAGGTGACCTCACCCTGGGTCTCTGGTTCTGAAGGTGACTCACCTGGGTCTCTGGGTCCTAAAGGTGACTCACCTGGTCTCTGGGTGCTAAAGGTGACCTCACCCTGGGTCTCTGGGTCCTAAAGGTGACCTCACCTGGGTTCCGGTCTAAAGTGACTCACCTGGGTTCTGGTCCTGAGGTGCTCTCACCTGGTTCTGGGTCTAAAGGTGACCTCACCTGGGTCTCTGGATCCTAAGGTGCCTACCTGGGTCTTGGGTGTAAAGGTACTCACCTGGTCTCTGGATCCTAAAGGTGCTCACCTGGTCTCTGGGTTCTAAAGGTGATCTCACCTGGGTCTCTGGTCTGAAGGTGACTCACCCTGGGTCTCTGGGTGCTAAAGGTGACCTCACCTGGGTCTGGGTCCTGAAGGTGACCTCACTGCTGGTTCTGGGTCCTGAGGTGATCCTACCTGGGTCTCTGGGTCCTAGCTTTACCCAACTTCTCAGCTGGTTTATCGTTGTTTGAAATGTTCCAAGGTGACAAAGTAGCTCCACTCTTGGCCGAGTCAGACAGACTTGTCTCCCCATGAGGTGACTTCCCTTGCTTCTGCCTCCCAGTAGCAGCCTGCCCTGGCTTGTCCCAGCATGTCTGTGTCATGTCCAGAGCCTGGAGGTCCCAGGCCACATGGTTATTTAACCATTAATGATGACCACGCCTCACGGATTATATTAACCATCTTAACGATGACGGATTCAACACAGACTGTGTATGTGTGGGGTGGTGGGGTGTGTTGTGTGTGTGTGTGTGTGGTGGTGTGTGGTGTGTGTGTGTGTGTGTGTGTGGTGTGTGTGTTGTGTGTGTGTGTGTGTGTGTGTGTGTGTGTGTGTGTGTGTGTGTGTGTGTGTGTGTGTGTGTGGTGTGTGTGTGTGTGTGTTGTGTGTGTGTGTGTGTGTGTGAGTATAACAGACTGCCATCCCCAACACTAAACGCTCACAGATAAGGAGTATAACAGACTGCCATCCCCAACACTAAACGCCCACAGATAAGCAGTATAACAGACTACCATCCCCAACACTAAACGCCCACAGATAAGGAGTATAACAGACTACAATCCCCAACACTAAACGCTCACAGATAAGCAGTATAACAATGCCAAACCTATAGTACAGTCCACATGACGCTGCACACCCTCTGCTGTCTTATCAACTCCTAGGGTCATTGTCAAGCCAAAGGAACATAGGAACTTGGCTAATACTCATCGCAAACAGACCTTAAATGAGAGAATGTTGAGGGCTAAATAACGTCATAGAAACAGGCTGTATGAGAGCAACGTTGTGACAGGCCAGTCAAAATGCTTACTGGATCAGAGTTGGGGTAGAAGGATAGTCAAGATACACCGTTAACAAAAGATCCCTGACAGTCAACTAGATTAACAAAGGTACAGGAAAGAGGAGAAGGAGATAGAAGAAGGAGCGAGGAGAAGGAAAGAGGAGAATGAACTGCTCAGCATAGAACATATAGTAATAATTACAGACGTCGCTGTTGGGAACTGTTCCCCATAGAACATAATAATTACAGTTGTCACTGTTGAGAACTGTTCCACACAGAACATAGAGTAATAATTACAGTTGTCACTGTTGTGAACTGTTCCCCATAGAACATAATAATTACAGATGCCACTGTTGATAACACAATGGTGCTAGCAGCCTGATTGGTTAGGAGTGTAGGGAGTAGCTGTGAGGAAGCAGGAATGTGACTGGGGGAATCACCAGGTTGCTTCAATTAATTATGTTCCACTTATTTCCCTCCCCTATCTCTTTCTCCTTCCCCTCTCCACAGTATTCCCTTCATCTCTCTATCTCCCTTTATTTATAACATCCAGCTTTCTGACCCTCTCAACAGTCCCTCTTTCCATCCTCTCTCCCTTCTCCCTCTCCCCACCTCTCTCCATCCCCTCTCTCCCCTCCTCACAGTACCCCTCTCTCCATCTCTCTCCATCCCCCTCTCCCTCTCTCCATCCCCTCTCCTTCTCTCCATCCCCTCTCCTCTCTCCATCTCTCTCCACGCCCCTCTTGCCCTCCCAAAGTCTCCTTCTCTCCCATCAACCACAGTCCCTCTCTCCATCTCTCCACCCTCTCCCACATCTCTCCATCCCACTCCCTTAAATCCCCTCTCCATCTTCCTTATTCCTCTCTTCCATCATCTTCCCCTCTTCCCATCCTTTTGCCTCTCTCCATATCTTTATTCCTCCTATCCCCTTCTTCCTCTTCCATCCCCTCTTCCTCTCTCCATCCCCTTCTTCCTCTCTCTCATCCTCTTCCTCCCCTCTTCCTCCCCCTTCTTCCTCTCTCCATCCTCTTCTTCCTCTCTCCATCCTTTATCCTCCCCTCTTCATCCCCTTCACTCCTCCTCTATCCTCTTCTTCCCTCTCTCATCCTCTTTCCTCCCCTCCTTCATCCCCTTCTTCCTGCTGCCATCCTATCATCTCTCTCCATCCTTTCTGCCTCTCCCATCCTCTTCTGCCTCTCCCCATCCTCTTTCTCTCCGCCTCTCCCCATCCTCTCTGCCATCTCCCATCCCTCTCTGCCTCTTCCCCATCCTCTTCTGCCTCTCCCCATCCTCTTCTTCCTCTCTCCATCCTCTTCTGCCTCTCCCCATCCTCTTCTGCCTCTCCCCATCCTCTTCTGCTTCTCCCCATCCTCTTCTGCCTCTCCCCATCCTATTCATCCTCTTTCCATCCAATTCATCCTCCCTCCATCCTCTTCTTATTGCCCCCCACACTCTGACTAAGTGGCTTTGGTTTTTTAGAAAACGGCTAATTATCAGTGTGGTCACTCACACGCAGTACTTCAACCTGGCTAAAAAGGTTGGCATTGTTTAATAGATTCACTGTCTGCAGATGTGACAGCAGCGATACACCTCTTAGGGATCCCTTAATGCTCGAATCCTGTTATCGCGATAGATTTGACAACATCCGGTGAAGTTGCAGAGCGCCAAATTCAAACTACAGAAATATAAATATTTAACATTCATATAAATACAAGTTCAATACATCAAAATAAAGCTTAACTTCCTGTAATCCAGCCGCTGTGTCAGATTTCAAAAAGGCTTTGCGGCGAAAGCACACCATATCTGAGGACAGTGCCCCGCATACAAAAACATGAAAACCATTTTTCAACCAGGCAGGTGCGACACGAAAGTCAGAAATAGCGATATAATAAATGCCTTACCTCTGACGATCTTCATCTTTTTACATTCCCAAATGTCTCAGTGACACAATGAATGGTCGTTTTGTTCGATAAATTCCTTCTTTATATCCCCAAAATTTCAATTTATTTGGCGCGTTTGATTCAGAAATACACCAGTTCCAACTCGCCCAACATGACTACAAAGTATCTAATATGTTACCCGTAAACTCGGTCCAAACATTTCAAACAACGTTTCTAATCCAACCTCAGGCACCCTAAAATGTAAATAATCGATACAATTTAAGATGGAATAAACTGTTTCCAATACAGGAGGAAAAAAATGAGGAGTGCGGTTCTGTTCACCAAAATACTTGAGTGACACATGGAAAGAATAGGACTACTTCTTCATTTCTCCAAAGAAAAACTTTGAACAATTTCTAAAGACTGTTGACATCTAGTGGAAGCCATAGGAACTGTAATCTGGGCCCTAATAAATCAGGTTTCCCATAGAATATTATTGGAAAACACAACGAGCTCAAAAACAAATTTTCTGGATGGATTGTGCTCAAGGTTTCACCTGCCAAATCAGTTCTGTTATACTCACAGACATTATCTTAACAGTTTTAGAAACCCTATACTCTTTTCTATCCAATACTACCATGCATATGCATATCCTAGCTTCTGGGCCTGAGTAACAGGCAGTTTACTTTGGGCATGCTTTTCATCCGGATGTGAAAATACTGCCCCCTAGCCCAAAGAAGTTATTAAAGGGGTAATACATGACTGGTACATCATTTTTCTGACTCCATACATGATGTATACCCATTGTTTCTTGAAGAATATAACTTAGAAGTTCCTCATGGGCTTAGTTCAATGTCTGTACCCCACCAGAACCTGAAATATAAGGTTGTTTTTAGTTGTTTGTAAACAATGTAACTAAACAAACACACCTATAACTGTCACAGGTGGTCAGTCCTTGCATCTACAGCTCTGTCCATGAAGTTAAGAGTGGTTGCATTTCCCCCAGACCCATCCTTTAGCTTTGAACCAAAACCATGGTATGGTGACCATTTATGTGGTTGTTTGAACTTCATATTGCAGAACAGGGCTGCATGGCTGGCCCTTGGATATACACAGAGCTAACATTAGTTTATTTTTTATAATCGCTAGGACCTATTTCCCAATACTTAGGTCACTTTTGAAAACTCTTCACACAGTTCTCCAAACAAACTTTCAGCTTGGTACAGCAGTTTATTTCACATCCCAAATGCACTAAAACTACCAAAACACTTCATACACTTCATGTCTCAAATCAACTCATTATTCCATAACACTAGCAAAGGTTGTCTCCCAACAAGCAAACTTTGTCACTCATAAAGCAATGACCTAAACAACACTAACAACAGGCAGCATTACACAATGTTTTCTTTACAAAACAAAAATGTCTTTACAAAACAAGAATGGCACCTCTCTACTGTTTAGAATTTACTGCTGTGTATGTTACAGGAATGGATCAGACATGATGCAATATGCTTCAATATGTTTTATGCCATTGTTTCTGATGACCATAACAACGATTGCAGTTTCCTGCACAGCAGTGAAAATCCTTCTTCTCCCACCTGTGGGAGGTAATTGTTGGGCCCTAAGCAGAAATACAAAAACAATTACACACAAGTGGGAGGCTTTGCTCAATTTACTTCTGTAATGTGCAGTTCAGTCAGATGCCCTTGCAGAATGCACATCTTACCTGTTGTTTTGCCGGATATTTCTCAGAATAGATGCCACTGTTGAGCGTTGCAGATTTGGCTGCACTCTCAGACCAGCCTCTCTCATTGATAGACCATGATTTATTACATGATCAATTATAGTAGCCCTAATCTCATCTGAGACGACAGCTCTGGATCTTCCTCTGTCTTCCTCCACCACGCGTTCATACTCCTCTCCCTCTCCCTCTCCCTCTCCCTCTCCCTCTCCCTCTCCCTCTCCCACTCCCTCTCCCACTCCCCTGTCTCTTATACACATCTAGATGTGTATAAGAGACAGCTCCCTCTCCCTCTCCCTCTCCCAGCCACTCTTCTTCCTCTGTCAGTCACTTCTCTCTCTCTGGCTGGGTCCATGTTTACATTACAGTGCAGCATTATTCCTAAGATGTCCCCTTTTGTATAGATGGTAATGGCATTAAAAGACTAACACCTGGGTAGGTGTTCAGCTACAATGGCAATCAGCTGTGGTTGGTCTAATTGTTTTGGTCGTTTTTCATTTTTTAGATTTGGAATATATTTCAATACGGTAATACTGTAGAAATGTAGCAATTTTGTGTTATTTTAGGTTTTGAACTTAAGTTTAACAGTTTTGAAAATAGTATGTAAACATGTACAAATTGGGCTGTAGGTAAATATAGTTTTGGTGATGGTTGTGTCTGAGTGAGAGAAAAAATTCATGAAATTTGAAAGTGTAGTCAATGCATGTATTTTGTGCCAAAGCAATGAAAAATGATCCACAGTTTACCCCACAATGACTGCTGTTGTGCTCACTGTGTGAAGAGTTATGAAAAAGTGACCTAAGTATTGAGAAATGGGTACCGATTGTAAAATACTGTAATAATATCCATGTCAATCTCTCCTGGCTCAAAGTGGAGGAGAGATTGACTTCATCGCTACTTGTATTTGTGAGAAGCAATGACATGTTGAATGCACCGAGCTGTCTGTTTAAACTACTAGCACACAGCTCAGACACCCATCCCTACCCCACAAGACATGCCACCAGGGGTCTGTTTAAACTACTAGCACACAGCTAGGACACCCATGCATACCCTACAAGACATGTCACCAGAGGTCTGTTTAAACTACTGACACACAGCTCAGACACCCATCCATACCCCACAAGACATGTCACCAGGGGTCTCTTCACAATCCCCAACAGACTATGGGGGGCACACAGTATTACATAGAGCCACGGCTATATGGAACTCTATTTCACATGCGGTAAGTAATACCAGCAGTAGAATCAGATTAAAAAACAGATAAAAATACACCTTATGGAACAGCGGGGACTGTGAAGAGACACACACATAGGCACAGACACATGAATACAAACACACGATAACATATGCACTATAAATATTTATTTGATTTGTGATACTATACACAAAGGTACACATGGATTTTGTCTTGTAGATACGTGGCAGTAGAGTAGGGGCCTGAGGGCGCACACTTAATATGTTGTGAAATCTGTTATGAATGTATTGTACTGTTTAAAAAATGTATATTTGCCAGACCCCAGGAAGAGTAGCTTCTGCGGGGATCCACAATAAATACAAATACTAATACAAATACTGCCTTTCTAATCATTATACTGTTATATTGTTTAATTATAGACATGATTTAAAATCTAAATGACTGCATTTAGTGTTGGTATTGTCTGAGTCCAACCTGTAAGGTTACAGTTGTTTGAAGATATTGAACACAATTCATACTGCAGTGGACATGAAAAACAGCCATTTTAATTCAGGCCGCATACCTGTGTGAGTGATTTAATTTGTGATAGAGAGAGCATTTATATCTTTTAAAATGGGGTACTCATAGTCCTTGAGGTGGGTCCCCCATCCCGCTCTCCTCCATCCCCCCTCATTCCGTCTGCTCTCCTCTGCACAGGTAATTAAAATGATATGACACGCTAGCATTAAATCAGCATGAAGTACTAGCGTAATCGTTTCCTGGGTGTAATTTAGCGGTTTAAACATTTATCTCATTGTGAAACAATGACCTTGATTGTGGTGAATGTCAAACACCACCTTTTATGAATGATCCCGAAAGAACAAGACTGAAGAATAAAGACATTTAAATCTGCCTTTTAACGTACATGCTGTGTTGTGTTATTTCTCTCGAGAGGCAGAAGTGTGTAGCTGTAGTTTTGTTTCGAAACGTAAAAGAGAAGAAGAAAAGAGTAATAATTTCACCGGAAAGTCCATTATACCTCTACTGGGTGGTAAAGAGAACAGCTACTCTGGCATTATACCTCTACTGGGTGGTAAAGAGAACAGCTACTCTGGCATCGGACACAGAATAATTACAGAAGTGGAGAACTGCTAATCATAATACGGATGTTGAGAAATTATACCTTGGCATAGAACACAGAATAATTACAGATGTGGAGAACTGCTACCCTGGCAAAGAACACAGAATAATTACAGATGTGGAGAACTGCTACCCTGGCAAAGAACACAGAATAATTACAGATGTGGAGAACTGCTACCCCGGGGTAGAACACAGAATAATTACAGATGTGGAGAACTTCTACCCCGGGGTAGAACTCAGAATATTTACAGATTTTGAGAACTGCTACCCCGGSATAGAACAKAGAATAAWTAWAGATTTTGAGAACTTCTACCCCGGGRKAGAACACAGAATAATTACAGATGTGGAGAACTGCTACCCCGGCATAGAACACAGAATARTYASAGATGTGGAGAACTKCTACCCCGTGGTAGAACACAGAATAATTACAGATGTGGAGAACTGCTACCCCGGCATAGAACATTGTCACGCCCTGACCTTAGAGAGCCTTTTGTATTTCTCTATTTGGTTAGGTCAGGGTGTGATTTGGGTGGGCATTCTAGTTTTTCTATTTCTTTCTTGGCCGGGTATGGTTCCCAATCAGAGGCAGCTGTCTATCGTTGTCTCTGATTGGGGATCATACTTAGGCAGCCTTTTTTCCACCTTTTGTTTGTGTGTAGTTGCTTTCTGCACTGCATGTAGCTTTACGTTCGTTTTTGTATTTTGTTGTTTTTTCGGTGTCATTTTAATAAAATACAACATGTACGCCTGCACCTTGCTCCAATACATCTCTAAACGAGACAGAAGATCCACCACCAAAGGACCAAGCAGTGTGGCCAGGAGGAGCAGGGATACTGGGCCCGGGAGAAAAGAGAGTGGAGGACATCATGGACATGGGAGGAGGTTATGGCAGGGAAGAAGACCCTGCCATGGAAACAGGGGGAGGCAGCGAAGGAGGATCAACTACGACTCCGGGGTTCGCAAACACGACGCAAGCACGAGAAAATGTGTAGGGGGTGGCACACGGGGTGGTTGGCGGAGCCAGGTTTCAGACCAGAGCCAACTCCCCGACTCGCTTTAAGGAGTGTGTGACCGTTAAGGCACCATGTTTTGCGCGCATCCACAGCCCGGTGCATTCTGTGCCAGCTCCTCGCACTTGCCGTGCGAAAGTGAGCATACAGCCAGGACGGGTTGTGCCAGCTCTACGCTCCAGACATCCAGTGCGCCTCCAAGGTCCAGTATATCCTGTGCCAGCTCCATGCACCCGGCCTCCTGGTACGTCCTGTGCCTGCTCCACACACGAAGCCTCCAGTGATGATCCATCGCCCCACACCTACAACGCTGCACCAATGCAATCCATCTCTAAACGAGCGTGACAAACATAGAATAATTATTCATGTTGCTGTTCTACCCGTATATTATTCTATTACCACCGTCACATCTCCAGTGCATATAGAGGATAACGCAAACACTATTAAACACAGTCTTAGTGTGTAGTGGCTACTGGTTCTTTAAAAAATACAAGGTCATAAATAAGCAACAAAAAATGGCCATGGGCTTTCAAGATGAACTCTGAACAACACTGAATAACACTGATGTGAAGTCACAGTCACAAATATACATGTCATTGTCAATGAAGGGGACCAAACCATGGACACAACCAGTAGATAGTGATGATGTCATCCACATGTTCCTATTTTTGAAGCACGCCATATTGCTGAATGGGGCCGAATGGCACCTAAAAAAAAAATCCCTAAGGATCATGGTGAAAGTGGCCCTAACCAGCAAAGGATCACGATCGACGTATTTGTTTTTCATCCTGCCTGAGAGAGTCAACCGCGAGGCTCCTCGTAGCCTGCCATCCAAACTGTCTGTGTCAGCACATGGTCTTTGTGTGACGACAAATGTAGTAGTCAGAGTGGATCACTATTTAATTAAATATCTAATTTTTTAAAATAATTTCATTGTGGGGATTGAACTTGTTCATAATAAATACATTTTAGAGCTGTGGGGCCTGGACAAAACTCACTGGCACTAGAGTAGCCTTGGAAAAAATTAAAGTGAACCTGTGAAAACCAAAAGCAAGAACATAATAAATATTCCTCTCTGCACGCAGGCTGTGTCTGAAAACGGAAGCCTATCCCCTATATATGTGCCTAATATTGTACCTATAAGATACCCTATTTTCTCTATGGGCCCTGTCAAAAGAAGGTAATTATGAAGGGAATTGGGTGGCATTTGGGACGGGGGAACATAATAAGTATTCTTGGTCATCTCCAGACAGTCAATTCAGCTCTGAAGGCCTCGAGTTAAAAGGGTTTAATATAATCATATAAACCTGTGGATGGAAAGAACGATGCCTCCTGAATCACTGTGTGGGCTTTTGGGTTTGTTTCCAGACCTGAGATCAAAATACAATTTGAATTCAGTTCAAATACTTTTATATGTACATGACTGAGCTATCCAACTTCATGGGCCAATAGAATAGTCCCAAAAGTGTTAGCCCCGCCCATCTGACGCTCCAGAGCAATGCATTATGGGGGTGAAATGGCGTTCCGCCACACTGCTGTATCTTGTTTTTTAACAATGCAATTTTACGGTAAAGTACTGTATTACCTGTTTTGCTTTGTATTTACTGTGAATATTGGTGCAATGTGGGAAAATGTTGTCAGCGGCGAAAGAATCTATGGCTGAATAGCAATATTTGAGGAGGGTCTTTTAAGAGGCTATACTTGTTGCACCCATTAGTGGGATTTTCTGTATTTTAGTTTTTTTTTGTATTTGTCCGGTAAATCTACAGTAACTTAAAGACTACTTTGCTCTCAGTCATTTAGTCTAATTCAGTACCTCTCCCACAGAATACTGTACCAAATGTACCAAAACATTTTGTGGGTGCATGGTATTGTTGTGGCTCATTAAAATATTTTGAGGCGTGCTTTGTAAGAGGCTATACTCGTTGAACCCTTTAGTGAGACTGCTGTGCCAATTTAAGTGATATGTAGATTTTTAACAATTAAATGTATAACAGGGAACAGTTGAAAGTGGTGGCAAGTCGCAAACCTGGTTGAGTTATTGATTAATTTAGCCTGGTCCTTTTTGTTCTGTTTTGCCCTGTAGCCACTGCCAGTCAAGAAACCAAACTGCGCACCAGTTTGTGTCAAGAATTGCCTAACCCCTAACCTAACCCCTAACCTCCTGGCGGACGTGGATGTGGCGGACGTAAAGGTAATGGCGGACTGAACGAAGTTACACCTCAAGATAAAACGTAATATTCAATATCGGCAAGTTAGACTAAAATATTAGCACTACATAATCTGATGGGTGATAACCTTCAATCTCGATAATAACACAAAACAAATCTTGTGACTAGAGACATTTATCGACAAATATTACGAAAACAAGCAACACCCAAGCATGACGGAGAGTAAGACAGGGGAACCGATTTCAAAACGGAAACGTGACTCTTCTACAGACACAGACCATTTAATATTTTCACCACCGGGAATGGTAAAGGTCGAAACCGATCTGTTAAAATCAATAATTGACAAACTGGGTATACTTGAATTAGTCAGTAAGAATATAAATGTCACGTTCCTGACATTATTTCCTTTGTTTAGTATTGTTTAGTTGGTCAGGACGTGAGCTGGGTGGGCATTCTATGTTATGTGTTTCTATGTTGGGTTCATTCAACTAGCCTGATATGGTTCTCAATCAGTGGCAGGTGTTTTACGTTTCCTCTGATTGAGAACCATATTAAGGTAGGCTGTTCTCACTGTTTGTTTGTGGGTGATTGTTCCTGTGTCAGTGTTTGTGCCACACGGGACTGTTTTGTTCGTTCGTTCGTTTGTTCGTGCGTTTGTTCGTACGTACGTACGTACGTACGTACGTACGTACGTTCCTGTTCGTGCGTTCTTGTTTTATGTTCTCAAGTACAGGTCTGTTCACGTCGTTTTGTTATTTTGTATTTTGTCAAGTGTTCTTCGTGTTCGTCTTTCTTTAAATAAATCATTATGTATTCAACCCACGCTGCATATTGGCCCGATCCTTGCTCATCCTCAGACGAGGAGGATGACGAGCGTTACAATAAAATAGTTGAAGGCAAGCCTCGAGATGAGTGATGAAAAAGCTGCGACATTGGAGAAGGAAACACACAAGCTAAAAGGGACAGTCAATAAGATTGAAACCGAACTTAATGAACTTAAGAACAACGTTCTGAGAGAAGCCTTACTTGACATATAGACTAGATCCATGAGCGAGAATCTGGTACTTACAGGTATCCAAGAGAAAGAAGGAGAAGTTCTTGAATCTGTAGTTAGAGAGTTCCTCCTTACAGCTCTTCAGATTCCACGCCAAGCTATCGACAAAATCCAACTCGAACATGTACACCGCTTCGGACAGAGAGGGCAGAGGTATGAATATCATATCGTTGCTAAATTGGCTTAATTTAAAGATAACATAATGGTTAAAAGCCTGGGTAAAAGACTTGCTGGGACCAAATCTGGCATGAATGACCAGTTCACGAAGGAAATTGCAGAACGGCGTAAAGTTCTGTATCCAATTTTCAAGGAAAATAGATTAAAAGGGAAACGAGTAGCTCTCGTTGTCTATTAACTATATTTTGATCGCCAGTTGTTCAGAGACACAAAGACTATGCCATGGCTATTTAAAAAATTACTAAGTTCTTATAGACGAGGAAAATAATGAAACACAATTCTAGCCCGGTTATGGATTGTAATAATACAATAAAAAATATAGCTTTTCTACATATCTTCAAATAGAACTAATTGGAACACAAAAGCACTAATTCAACGTGGTGAAGATAAAAACTCCGTCAACAGAAGGCACAGTATGTGTGGATGGTGGGGTGTGTTTTTTTTTTTATGCTTGAGAAAGTGTGGCATTGAGTGAGAAAGGAAATGGTTGCATATCCCAGAACCAATGTATTGCTGTGAGTGAGTGTGTGCGAGAGCTTTCAAAGTTGTTTAGATGATGGAAAAACTTTTTATAATTAAGAATTATACGTCTTATTTATTTATTTATTTATTGTCCTATCATGGTGGAACAGTGTTTTAAAATAAATTATAAATGTAATTTATTTATTGTCCTATCATTGGGAACTCCATTTTTAAAATAAATGATATATCTAATTTATTTATTTATGATCTTATATTGATGGAACGGTCCACAACCCTATACCCTAGACACCCACCTGAATGACCCAGATACTAAGGAGAAGTCCCTAACTGTTTTATGGGCCTGCTGTAAGCGGTCTGTATGCAGMCAAAATGCAGTCAGAGACCTAGAGCAGCACTGCCCCCTCAAGATTCTGAGCCTGATTGGTAGGGTTGGTCCGGCAAAGCCAAAGCCCCCTAAAGGAAGAGCATACTATACAAGGAAATTATCAAAACTGCTAATGAGAACCTTGACGACCTTGTACCTAGCTGGCGGACATTCAGAGAGGGGGTATATTATTGTGACCCTAGTGGCACAAAATCAACTGTCTGACTGCATGGAGATGCTTGGGAATATGGTCAATACGGGGGACCATGTTGTGGGTGTTTCAGGGAAAAGGTGTACTAGGACGTGGCAATGGTTAAGAAAATCTCTCAATTTTTTCCCAATTTTTGGGAACGTTCTTGCAGGCCTTCTCATATAGCTGCAACTGTATATGCATTCATAAATCAAGACCTTTCTTGAGTTGGACTCTGAGATGGTGCAACTGTTGAGAATCTGAGCCTATGGTTGTGTGGGGGGAAAGGATTGAGTATGTATGTGCGTATCCCACAACTGTTGCGAAGGAGTAAAAGATTTTAGGGACAATATAGGATGATTCACAATAATTGGTTGCTAATATAATATTTGCTTGCAATAATGTACATTTGGTAATGGTGAGACTGGTGAGAGGTAAAATCCATTGTATAAATTGCCTACATTACTACAAATATGAATAGCTAATAATGGAAATTAAGAAACAGTATTTTTAATATATATTTTTTGATTGCTATATATAATACGAATCGAGGTGAGGGCGATGGAAATGCATTTGACGGTTGATCTACTTCTGTTCTGTAAATGGCACTGTGTGGTCTTTTCAAAGGATGGATCCCAGTCTTTTCAGGGCTATGGGATACGGGGGGTCGGGGGTGGTCTGCCGGGCATTGGGATGACAACCCAACTCGGGATGAGGAGGGCTTTTAGCGGGTGGAATAGTGGGGACCAATAGTGGGGACATACTAAATACTTAGTAGCATTGCAAATATCATGGTACAGCTATATAGACACTCAATCATCATGTTACTTTTTAATGGTACGTTTAAAAACATACAGTATATTTGATAAATAGAATTGAAAGTTGTGTCTCATTATGGTAGGTGGAGAAATAAGACAAGACAATTAGTATTTACCTGGCTTAAAGAGAAGGAATATAATATCTATTGTTTATAGGAAACTTATTAAGAATATGTTTTTGTTTCAGTCTCCTCCATCTCCACTAAATGAAACTAATTGTATGGATTTTTTCCCTAATTATAATGTAAAATTAACAGCTGTACAGAAAGACACACGTGAAGGCCCAATTACAGAGGAGGAACTTCTTGATGCAATTAAAGCCTTTAAGGCTGGGAAAACTCCAGGGCTGGATGGCATACCAGTGGAGGTATACCAAACCTTTTTTGATATACTCAGAGGACCATTATTAGCATGTTTTAACCACTCCTAAATAAATGGTAGATTATCAGACACGCAACAAGAAGGTCTGATATCATTATTACTGAAACAGGACCCAAGTGGTATATAAAGATCCAGTCTATTAAAAAAATTGGAGACCTCTTACACTTCAGTGTTGTGATGCAAAAATCCTAGCAAAATGCTTGGCGCATAGAATTAAAAAAGTATTGTCAGATATTTTTCATCCTAATCAGACAGGTTTTTTACATGGATGATACATTGGAGATAATATAAGACAAGTACTGGATACAATAGAACTCTGAAATATCTGTCACGTTCTTACCATAGTTCCTTTTTATGTCTTTATTTTGGTTTGGTCAGGGAGTGAGTTGGGGTGGGTAGTCTATGTTCCTTTTTCTATGTTATTGTATTTCTGTGTTTGGCCTGGTATGGTTCTCAATCAGAGGCAGCTGTCGTTCATTGTCTCTGATTGAGAATCATACTTAGGTAGCCTGTTTTCCCCATTTTGGTTGTGGGTGTTTAWTTTCTGTTTAGTGTCTGTTCACCTTGCAGAACTGTTTCGTTTTCTCCTCGTTGTTATTTTGTGTAGTGTTCAGTTTTCAATTAAAATATGACGAACACTTACCACGCTGCATTTTGGTCCTCTTCTCCTTCACCAGACGAGAATCGTTACAATATCGGGGACACCAGGCCTGGTTTTCATAGCCGACTTTGAAAAGGCTTTTGATAAAGTACGACTGGAGTTTATATATAAATGCCTAGAATATTTCAATTTTGGGGAATCTCTTATAAAATGGGTTAAAGTTATGTATAGTAACCCTAGGTGTAAAATAATAAATAATGGCTACATCTCAGAAAGTTTTAAACTATCTAGAGGAGTAAAACAAGGTTGTCCACTATCGGCATATCTATTTATTATTGCCATCGAAATGTTAGCTATTAAAATTAGATCCAACAATAATATTAAGGGATTAGAAATCGGTGGCTTAAAAACGAAGGTGTCATTGTACGCTGATGATTCATGTTTTCTTTTAAAACCACAATTAGAATCTCTCCATGGCCTCATAGAGGATCTAGATACTTTTGCTATCATCTCTGAATTAAAACCAAATTATGATAATGATATGATATTACGCATTCGGGTCACAAAAAAATTCAAATTTTACATTACTGTGTAGTTTACCAAATAAATAGACTGACGGAGATGTGGACATTATCGGTATAAAAATCCCAAAAGAAAGAAATTCTCTCACTCCAATACATTTTTAAAGAAATTTAGCCAAAATAGATAAGATCTTGCTACCATGGAAAGGAAAATACCTGTCTATTTGTGGAAAAATCACCCTGATTAACTCTTTAGTTATATTCCAGTTTACCTATTTGCTTATGGTTTTGCCTACACCTAGTGACCTGCTTTTTTAAATTATATGAACAAAAAATATTCAATTTGATTTGGATTGGCAAGCCAGACAAAATTAAAAGAGCCTATTTATATAACGAATATAAATTCGGAAGGCAGAAATTATTACATTTTAAAGCATTAGACCTCTCACTTAAGGCATCAGTCATACACAAGTTATACTTACATCCAAACTGGTTCTCTAGTAAATTGGTAAGAATGTCTCATCCTATGTTCAAGAATGGCATTTTCCCTTTATTCAGATTACACCTGCTCACTTTCGGTTGTTTGAAAAGGAAATAATCTCGAAAATATCTTTATTTTTTAAACAAGCCTTAGAAAGGTGGTTGCAATTTCAGTTTAATCCACCTGAAAAGACAGAAAAAATAATACAACATATATTGTGGTCAAACTCAAATATACTAATTGATAAAAAAAAACGGTATTTTTCGAAGAAAGGTTTAAAAAAGGTATAATTTTTGTAAATGATATCATAAATAGGACTGGTGGAGTTATGTCACACATGCAGCTAATACAGACATATGTAAATGTCTGCTTTACCCAAAATTACAACCAACTAATTGCAGGATTACCATAAAAATGGAAGAGGCAAGTGGTTGAGGGGGGAAAAGTAACGAACTTATATGCCGGCCCTGTATTAAAGAACATACATGGTTAAAGAAAAGTGTGATAAATAAAAAAATATACCAATTTCATTTAAGGACCAAAAACCTGACGGCTGTGCCATATAAATTGCCAAATAGTTGGGAAGAGAATTTCAATATACCCATTCCATGGCACGTGGTTTATGAATTGATACGCAAAACAATGCCTGATTCAAAACTTTGAATTTTTCTATTTAAATTACTATACAAAATTCTTGCAACCAATAGAATGTTATATATATGGGGGGATACAATCTTCCCAGCTCTGCAGATTCTGCTGTGAGGAGGCAGAGTCATTAGATAATTTATTTTGGTATTGTCCATATGTAGCTCGTTTTTGGTCACAGGTCCAGGAATGGCTGAAGAATTGCAACATTTGCCTAGAACTAACGCTGCAGATAGCAATACTGGGTGATTTGAAAAGTCATAGTCAATCAATCAATAGCAAACATTATTTTTTAAATTTACAATCTGTAGAATCTATGAGAATAGAAAGGTTCAGTACTTTTGTGAAGCATCACAGCACAGTTGAAAAATATATGGCAGATAGAAATCCAAAATGGACGATGTTGAGAGATAGATGGGAGGGGTTGAATGGAGCTGAAGGGTGGGACTAATAACAAGATAACCAATGTAAAACACATGGGGTCTGTAAAATGTATATTGGTTCAGAACTTTTGTGAAATAGCACAGTTACAAATAGAAATCAAACTGGATGGACATCAGAAATAGAGGAAGGACAAAATATATATATATATATATATATATATTTTGTCCTTTCTCTATATATCTCTATCCTTCCTCTATTTCAATGTTGAACTGGTATCTATATCCTATGTACACACCACACAGTACTACTGCCACGCATGTTGGGAGAGGTCAAACCTCTAACGGTTCAATATTTAACCATGTCCTTTTGGTCTGTTTTGCCCTGTAGTCATTGCCAGTTTAGAATATTTTGTTGAGGCCTGTAGAAGTGCAAGTGATATAAAATACCAAATATTAATTAATATGCTGTAATATACAAATATCTTGCAGCCAACCTGCTTACAATAATCCCATGTAATTACAGTAAAATTATTACAGTAGCATTTAGTTTCTTACAATAAAATAGTCTAATTTTACAGTATTGTACTGTGTCATTGCTCTGCATTTTACAGTAACTTACAAGAAGCTGGTGGCAAGTTACTGTGAATATTACAGTAATGTACTCTGCACTAGCCAAAGATGTTCAAAGATACAACCAAAAAGGTATCTTGTTACAAATACCGGATCATTTGAAGAATGAATGTACCCTTAAAACGTTTATTCCTGGGGTGTATTTGAACCGATTGTAATAAGATTACATGTTGATATATGCTGTCAGTTCCACCTAAACAACTTTTCAGTAACTGTTATAGAAAAGTTTGACTTGTTATGACTCTGTGTTTCCTCCATCTTAGATGCATTGACTGTAAGTCGCTTTGGGCAAGAGTGAAAATGACCAAAATGTAAATTTTTTAAATGAGCATGTTAAAAAAGCACATTGCTGGATATTATTCTAATGAGCTCTGCACTCAAACTATTTGTATTTTGATCAATTGTGGCCTTGTTTGTGGACAGAGGTCATTAGAATAATATGCAGCGGTGAGCTTTGCAAGTGTTCATTTTTTACATTTGCATTTTGGTCATTTAGCAGACGCTCATATACAGAGAGACTTCAGTGTATTAAACTGCATCGGTACTCCTTGTAGGTCTCTTTTGCAGAGAAACTGTGAAGCTGCAGCCTATTGCCTGTTTCTGTCTGAGTCTTTTGTTATGGAATGTGAAACAATGTTGTGTCTATTTGCTGCTTTTCATTAAATCATGTATGACCTAAAATATTTTTTCTTCATATAAGCAGAATATTATATTTTGTAGCTTAAGCTATTGAGTTTATGAAATGTGGATCACAACTGTTATCAGTGGCGCAATACACGAGACATCAAAAAATTCTAGACTATCTTCCATACACCGTTTTTCAGCATTGTCTGTTTTTGCATGGTCTGCCATAGGCCTATCAAAACAGCTGTTTGTCACTTGAGTGTCTTTCAGAAAAATATTACCTGGATTAGCTGATGATGGTCGACAATATCACTAGGCCATATTAACAGCTGGATACCAAATGTAAACCCAACAAATAGCTCTATTAGCCTACATGTAGCTAATTGAATAACCAAAGCAAATTAGATTAGAAGCATGCGATTTTGCATAGGCCTAAATCATTTTTAATTTGTGTGCCCATGAAAACTGTTTTCACGGCGTAGCATTAAATATCAATATGAACAATTGATAATTTGGTGGTGCCATTAATACCATCTCATAGGCTGAACAAGATTTTTATCCCGCTGACAGCTCATAAGGCAATTGAAATGACGCTGACAGATAGAGAAGCCGTGTTTCTAGCTCTTAGGAAACAGTATTTTGTTTTTGTGTGTTATTTCTTACATGACATTATTAGCCCAGGAAATGTTTTGTGTTATTACATACAACCGGGAAGAACTTTTGGATATCATAGCGACGGTATCTCACCAGCATTACCAACATTACCACCAGGAATATGACTTTCCCAATTCGGATCCTTTGTTCGTACCCCCCCAGGGCAATTGAACGGATTCCAGAGGCTGTTCCAAAAACACAGCGGAAAATAGGTACTCGGAGTGGAGTTTTAATCCAATTCAGGAGAAGCGCGCACCACCCTCCACTCTGGATAATAAAGTTGACGAGCCCCGGGGTGAGGATTTCCTTCCAGAGAGACATCAGGGATTGTAACATATTCTGTTTCACGGAAACATGGCTCTCTTTGGATATACTTTCTGAGTCCGTTCAGCCAGTTGGGTTCTCAGTTCATCACGCAGACAAGAATAAATATCTCTCTGGTAAGAAGAAGGGCAGGGGTGTATGTTTCATGATATAACGACTCATGGTGTGAATGTGAAAACATACAGGAACTCAAGTCATTTTGTTCACCTAGACCTAGAATACATCACAATCAAATGCCACCAGTATTGCCTCCCAAGATAATTATCTTCGGTTATAGTCACAGCCGTGTATATTCCCCCTCAAGCCGATACCACTAAAGCCCTCAAAGATCTTCACTGGACTTTATGCGAACTGACACCACATATCCTGAGGCCGCATTTATTGTAGCTGGGGATTTTATGGTAGCAAATTTGACAAAAACGTTACCGAAATTCTATCAACACATTGACTGTTGTACTCGTGCTGCTACAACACTCGGCCACTGCTACCCTCCCTTCGGAAAATCTGATCACGACTCCATTTTGCTCCTCCTTTCCTAGAAACTCAAACAAGAAGTACCCGTGCAAAGGACTATTCAACGCTGGTCCGACCAATCGGAATACATGCTTCAAGATTGTTTTGATTACGCGGACTGGGAAATGTTACGGGTAGCCTCCGAGAACAACATAAATGAATACACTGATACGCTGACTGAGTTTATCGGGAAGTGTATAGGAGATGTTGTACCCACTGTGCCTATTAAAACCTACCCTAACCAGAAACCGTGAAGTTTAAAACTTTCTGAGATGTAGCCATTTGTGCTAACTGAAAGCGCTAACCATCGAATTTAACCATGGCAAGGTGACTGGAAATATGGCTGAATACAAACATTGTAGTTATTCCATCGGTAAAGTAATCAAACGGGCAAAATGTCAGTGGAAAGACAAAGTGGAGTCGCAATTCAATGCCTCAGACACGAGAGGTATGTGGCTGTGTTGACAGACAATCATGGACTTCAAAGGGAAAACCAGCCACATCGCGGAGACCGAAGTCCTGCTTCCGGACAAGTTAAACACGCTCTTTGCCCGCTTTGAGGATAACACAGTGCCACCGACGAGGTTGCACCAAGGACTGTGTGCTCTCCTTCTCCATGGCCGATGTGAGTAAGACATTTAAGCATGGTAACCCTCGCAAGGCTTCCGGCCCAGACGGCATCACTTGCGTCCTCAGAGCATGCGCAGACCAGGTGGCTGGAGTGTTTAAGGACATATTCAATAACTCCCTATCCCAGTCTGTTGTCCCCATATGCTTCAAGATGTCCACCATTGTTCCTGTACCCAAGAAAGCAAAGGAAACTGAACAAAATGACTATTGCCATGTAGCACGAGGTGGGAAGGAAGGTCTTTGGCTCTGGGATGGTAGCTGTGGGGTTATAGTGGCAAGACAGGGCATCCGGCTTAAAGTTCTTGGACCCCGGCCGGTGGGAGAGAAAATAAGAAAAAAAAACGCAAGCCCAAGAAGCAGCCTCAAAATATTTTTTGGGGGGGGGCACACGGGGTGGTTGGCAAAGTAGAAAAAAAAAAAAGTTGAACCGGATGAACATCAAGGCCCATCTCACCTGCCTGGAGTTGAGGCGCTTGGAGGTGCGGAGATACTCCAGGTTTATGTGGTCGGTCCACATAGCCACTGCCTCCATTTCTCCAATGCTATCTTCACGGCGAGAAGCTCTCGAATCCCCACATCGTAATTCCTCTCCGTGGAGGTGAGGTGGTGGGAGAAGAAGGCGCAGGGATGCAGCTTAACCTCTCTGCGCACAGATCCTTTTAGCGGGATCATTTTCCTAAACAACCGCTGAATTGCCAAATTCAAAAATATTACTAAAAATATTTATAATCATGGAATCACAAGTGAAATATACCAAAACACAGCTTAGCTTGTCGTTAATCCACCTATCGTGTCAGATTTTGAAAATATGCTTTACAGCGAAAGCATTCCAAGTGTATCAATCAATGCTAGAACAGCTAGCCTTAATTAGCATGGTCACGAAAGTCAGAAAAGCAATAAAATGAATCGCTTACCTTTGATAATCTTCGGATGTTTGTACTCACGAGACTCCCAGTTACACAATAAATGTTATTTTTGTTCGATAAATATTAGTTTTATATCAAAAAAACGCCATTTGGGTTGCGCGTTATGTTCAGAAAACCACAGCCTTGTTCCGTTCGACAAAAAATTCCCAAAAAGTATCCGTTATGTTCGTAGAAACATGTCAAATGTTTTTTATAATCAATCAATCCTCAGGTTGTTTTTAACATACATAATTGATAATATTTCAACCGGACGATAACCTATTCAATAAAAGAGAGAAAGAGATAAGAGAGAAAGAAAATGTCGATCTACCCCTCTCGCACGCAGGAACTAATCAAAGGACACCTGACTCGTTTTGAAAAAGCTCGCTAATTTTTCAAAATAAAAGCCTGAAACTATGTCTAAAGCCTGGTCACAGCCTGAGGAAGCCATTGGAAAATGAATCTGGTTGATACCCCTTTAAATGGAAGAGGGGGGCATTGAAACAGGGATACAAAAAAAAAAGCACTTCCGGGTTAGATTTCCTGAGGTTTTCGCCTGCAAAATCAGTTTTGTTATACTCACAGACAATATTTTGACAGTTTTGGAAACTTTGGAGTGTTTTCTATCCTAATCTGTAAATTATATGCATATTCTACGATCTGGGGCTGAGAAATAGTCAGTTTACGTTGGGAACGTTATTTAAAATAAAAAAAAATAAAAAATCATCTGACCCCTAGCGTCAAGAAGTTAAGGTCCAGGGCAGAACAGCCGCCACTCTGACATCTGAAGAATCGGCCTCCACCACGAACTGACGTGATGAACCAGGATCGGAGCCGTGGTGGAGAGGTGTTTAATTTCCCGGAACACCTAGTCTGCGGCTGTGGACCATGTGAACAGAACCTTGGTAGAAGTGAGGGCAGACAGGGGGGAGGCCAGGGTGCTGTAACCCCGTACAAGCGGCGATAAAAGTTGGTGAACCCCAGGAAGCGTTGCGGCTGCACCCTGGACGTAGGCTGGGGCCAATCCACCACCACTTTCACCTTCTCGGGATCCATCTTGACGTTCCAAGCAGGGATGATGTAGCCCAGAAAGGGAATGGTGGAGCGATGGAGCTCGCACTCGCACAAACAACTTGTTCTCCATAATGCGCTGGATAACCTGCCGAACATGGAGCAAGTGTTCTTGGGGGGAGCGGGAGAAGACGAGGATGTCATCAATGTAGACGAAGACGAACCGATTCAGTATGTCACGGAGAACGTCATTCACCAGAGCCTGGAACACGGCAGGGGCATTGGTGAGGCCAAAGGGCATTACCAGATATTCGTATTGGCCTCTGGCCATTTTGAAGGCAGTCTTCCACTCGTCCCCCTCTCGTGTCCGCTCCAGGTGGTAGACGTTACGTAGATCCAGCTTGGAGAACACAGTGGCCCCCTGGAGAGGTACTGAGGCTTAGGAAACGAGTGGTAGCGGATAACGGTTCTTTACAGTGATGTCATTGAGTCCCTGATAGTCTTTGGATATACTTTTCTTTGGATATACAAGCTTGTCCTTGTCCTTCTTCTCCACAAAGAAGAACCCTGCGTAGCGGGAGGGGAAGAGGGACAGATCAATCCAGGAACTAGGGAGTCCCCAATGTAGTCCTCTATAGCTTCGGTTTTATGTCCCGAAGCAAGTACAGACGTCCCCGGGGCGGCATGGTGCTAGGGAGAAGGTCGATCCCACAGTCCCACAGTTGATGAGCAGGAACTGAATGGTCTCGCTGTCATTCCCTGACACACAAGTTGGATAGGAATAGTGTTATGGGTGACCTGACCTACAGAGCGCCCGTCCAATGCTCTAACATCCAAGGGAATGGAGAGGGGCTGGGTAGGGATGTTCAGCTCGGAAGCCAGTGTGGGGCCCGAAAAGCTCTCATCGGCCACAGAGTCAATGAGGACCCGGAGAGATTTGGACTGGTTCCCCCACAGCAGAATGACATGAAAAAGGGTGCGAGTAAAGGAAGCAGAAAAGTTACCCATATGGCCCACCAGAGTACTCGCTCCTACCGGTGAGCGTTGTCTTTTATCGGGCACGAGGACACAAAATGACCAAAAGTCTGGCAATACAGACAGCTCCTTGAGCTGATTCGGTGTTGCCGTTCCGCTGGCAACAGCCCAGCCCTGTCTAGTTGCATGGGCTCGGGAAACAGTGCCTTGGCCCTCCTCGGTGACTCTCGAGGAAGGTCGGGAACTCTCGGGTGCTCTCGGCCACGGAACCGTCGGGGACTTCCGGGATGACTCTGAGGAGAGGTGTAATCCCTGGACGTGCGAGTGAAATCGAATTTCCTCTCCATCCGTCATTCTCGCAATCGTTCAGCTCGTCCTTGACCTGCTCCGAGACGTCATGCAGGGACATGTCGAACAGTGCCTCCCGGTTCCATGCACTCTCCGCGGCCAACGTACGGAAATCCACCGCATAGTTGGCCACAGTGCAGGCTTCCTGCCGGAGCTGGATTGGCTTCCGGGCAGCTTCTCTCCCAGAGAAAGGGGCATCAAAGACCTTCCTCACCTCTCCCATGAACCCTTCCATCCTTGTGCATATGGCCGGCTGCTGTTCCCATATGGCGGTAGCCCAGGTGAGAGCCCTTCCAGACATCAGCATGATGAAGTAGGCTATTTTGAAGCGATCTACGGGGAAGGAGGAGGTCTGAAGCTAAAAAAGAAGGGCACACTGACCTAGAAACGCCCGACAGGTGCTCGGCTCTCCATTAAAGCATTTCGGAGGACGTAACCGGGGCTGGGGAAGGTGGAGTGGCCGGTGGGGCGGCGCTGCTAACCACCGAGTTGGAACCGCGGAATTGCTCCAGCAGCATATCCAACGCCCGTTCATGGAGCTCAAGCCAATGTTTGGACCCACATCATAAGCCCACAAAGAAATTCCTCGTGCCTACCAATGGAAGCTCCCTGGGAGGAGATGGTGTTGCACAGCTGGTCCGGGTGGGTCAGTCATGGCCAGTTTATACTATCAGGTATGAAGGTAAGACCCAGATGCAGACCACGTCGAATAAACAATAGTTTAATATTCCAACAGGGCCAGGCAATAGACAGATCAAGGCAGGCAGGGGTCAGTAAACCAGAGGTGGGGCAAAAGTATCGGGTGGTAGGCAGGCTCAGGGTAAGGGTAAGGCAGAGGTCGGTAATCCAGAGGGGGGCAAAGGTACAGGTCGGCAGGCAGGCTCAGGGTCAGGGTCAGGCAGAGTGGTCAGGCAGGCTCGGAGTCAGGACAGGCATATGTTAAAACCAGGAGGGCGAGAAAAGAGAGACTGGAATAATCAGGAACTAAGACACAAAATGCTGGTTGACTTGAACAAACAAGACAAACTGGCAACATACAAACAGAGAACACAGGTATACATACACAGGGGATAATGGGGAAGATGTACACCTGTAGGGGGCTGGAGACAATCACAAAGACAGATGAAACAGATCAGGGTGTGACACTGTTTTAACCAATAAAGCATCTTTAATTACATAGAAGAGGGGCAGAGAGGACCAGGAAGACAGGTTACTGAACAAAAATATGAATGCAACATGCAACAATTTCAAAGATTTTACTGAGTTGCAGTTCATATAAGGAAATCAGTCAATTGAAATACATTCTTTAGGCCCTAATCTGACTGGGCAGGGGTGCAGCTTCGCAGCTAGGCCCACCCACTGGGGAGCCAGGCCCAGCCAATAAGAATGAGATTTTCCCCACAAAAGGGCCCACTCAGATGAGCCTGCAGGTGAAGAAGCCAGATGCGGTGGTCCTGAGCTGGTGGTCTGTGGTTGTGACGCCGGTTGGCGTACTACTAAATTCTCAAAAAATATGTTGGAGGCAGCTTATGCTAGAGAAATTAACATTCAATTCTCTGGCAACAGCTCTGGTGGACATTCCTGCAGTCAGCATGCCAATTGGACACTCCCTCAAAACTTGAGACATCCGTGGCATTGTGTTGTGTGACAAAACTGCACATTTTAAAGTGAACTTTTATTGTCCCCGGCACAAGGTGCACCTGTGTAACGATCATGCTGCTTAATCACCTTCTTGATATGCCACACTTGTCAGGTGGATGGATTATCTTGGCAAAGGAGACATGCTCACAAACAGGGATGTAAACAAATTTGTACACAACATTTGAGAGAAATAAGCTTTTTTGTGTGTATGGAACATATTGGCTTTTTTTTTTTCAGCTCATGAAAACATGGGACCAACACAATATGTGTTGCTTTAATATTTTTGTTCAATTTAGTATAAAAACACAGGTCTGGTTTGTGCCTGTTTAAAATGCTGCTATCAAAAAAACACACACACACACACCTCCTCGTTTGTGCATAATGGTGAGTCAATCAGTCCTGGCCAAGCGATGTAGACCAGCCTCCCTCCCCTCGTTAGTGTTGACCTTGACAGATAATATGAACACTAAACATTGTGTGTGTGTGCGTGTGTGTGTGTGGTGTGTGGTGTGTTTGTGTGTGTGTGTGTGTGTGTGTGTGTGTGTGTTCAGCATTTTAAACAGGCACAAACCAGACCTGTTTTTAATACGATTTAAATCAACTTTCAAATACTCTCTAGCCTCCCTGGAGCATCGGCTGGGCAGTGGTGATAGCTATTGTGTTGCCAGACCTTTTAAAGGGGACAATTGTGCTTGGCTTACGTATATAGAATTAAGTCGAGCAAATATAGTAGTTTATAGTAAACATAGTAGCATATGTTGGCATACTGTATATTATCCAATATTATAAACGGGTTGTTCAAGCCCTCAATGCTGATTGGCTGATAGTCGTCGCATATTGATAATGTAGCGTATATCAGAACATTTACCTTGTGTACAACAAAACATTTATTTACTGCTTTAATTACGTTGGTAACCAGTTTATAATAGCAATAAGGGACGATTGGGGGTCCAGGCACAGCCCTTAGCCATGGTATATTGGCCATATACCACAGCCCCTCGGGTCTTATTGCTTAAATATATAATTGTACACCACAATGTAATCGGGGAGGGGAATATGGATCGGTCTCCGCCCGTCCGTTTGTATGTTACTCATAAGTGATATCTCAGACAGCACTGGCCCAATTTTGATGAAACTTGGGTGAATGATATAATGTGTCTTGCCATAGAGTTCCGACATTTTACAAAATTACACGTATGGTAATTAACTGAAATGTGTGAGTAACAGAAGAGAGGAAGACGTGAAGCGAGAGGGATAGCTGATCCCAAAATCTTTCTTTACCAGGTGGCGTTTTTTTCCCCTAATTTTTCAGATTTTTAATTATTCATATTATAATATTTTTTCCTAATTGTTTCATCTTTTTAATTTTTCATATAATTTTTTGTTGCTCACCAAGCGAGGGGTATGGAGGTCTACTTGCATCATTTGTGGCGGACGAAATGTTTACTGCTGCCTTGTTATATATAAATATCTGAATATATAACGTATTATAATATAATATGACTAGGGAAGAACCGGGACGAAAGTAATGTGGGACGAAAAGTAAGATGCCTTTTTTTATCTCAAATAACACAGAGGATGACATAATGACACAAGCACGTGCCTAATGTGGAAGACGAACTCCTTGCAAAAAGACGGCACGCTACGACAACACTTCAACAACTTATCAACAAAAGTTGTTTTTAGTGGGGTAAAGTAAACACATATCTGGATGTTTTTTTGGGGGGGGGGGTTCTAGAATTGTGTTTATTTATTTTTTAATTGGTTCCGAACATATGTTATTTCATTAACGTATTTATTGACTAAATGACAACATAGGTTTGAAATATCTTGCTAGCTAGTTTTGGGTACTAGCCAGGGAACAGTTACCGGAGAAGTTTGTTTCTGTCACGCCCTGCCTTTAGAGATCCACATTTATTCTCTATGTTTGGTTAGGTCAGGGTGTGACTCGGGTGGGAAAATCTATGTTTTTTATTTCTTTGTTGTTTTGCCGTGTGTGGTTCCGAATCAGAGGCGGCTGTCTATCGTTGTCTATGATTGGGGATCATATATAAGTTGTCCTTTTCCATTTGGGTTTTGTGGGGTGTTGTTTTCTGTTTAGGTTGTTTCCCTGACAGAACTGTGCGCTTTCGTTGTCTCCGTTTGTCATTTTGTTTGAGGGTTTTTTGTGAACGTTAAATCATGATCAGTTCCCACGCTGCGCTTTGGTCTCATTCCGACGACGAACGTTACAGTTTCTGTGCAGTCTTCAGATATCAGGCAGGAAGCTGTAACGTCCTGACCAGAGTTCTTATGTGTTTTGCTTGTTTAGTGTTGGTCAGGACGTGAGCTGGGTGGGAATTCTATGTTGTGTGTCTAGTTCGTCTGTTTCTGTGTCCAGCCTAATATGGTTCTCAATCAGAGGCAGCTGTCAATCGTTGTCCCTGATTGAGAATCATATATAGGTGTCTTGTTTTGTGTTGGGGATTGTGGGTGGTTGTTTCCTGTCTCTGTGTTTGTTGTCTGCACCAGCTAGGACTGTATCGGTTTGCCACTTTTTGTTATTTTGTTTTGTATCGTGTTTACTGTTTATTTTGTCGTATTAAACATGTTGAGCACTGGCTACGCTGCGTGTTGGTCTGATCCCTGTTTCACCCCCTCTTCTAGTGAAGAGAGGGAAGGCTGCCGTTACAGAAGCTGTGCTCTGAGATTGCTGGCCTAGCAGCGGGGATGCTGACACTCATCCCTGAGAGCACCATCCCCTAGTTTGTCTGTGGACATGGGCTTCAGTGAGCAGCGTCCAAACAATTCCCTACTCTACCCCACATATCATAGTTCAGGAAATAAACAGAATATTCAAAACTCCTTGCACACAGAACACCCAGCTGGTGATGGTGATATAACGGAGTAGAACAATCCTTCTACACCAGACGGACAACATTACCTATATCCTTCATTCCTATACATTTCAAAGCAATATAATGCCAACAATACTTTATGCAACACTTTTGAAACATGCCAACCACATCTGATCTTATCTACCCACTGTTATACGAGTGTCATGGTAACCACCTTAGATACCAACATATCTTTACTACCTAGGTCTAGACTATACATATCGACCAGCCTACCAAAGTAGTCGGATCCCTGGACACCACCCTGAGATACTTCCACCACCCCCTGCAACCCGGTAGGAGCAGCCCCCTCCGGCAGACAGGGACAGAGAGCGGGACAGGAACTCGGGAGGGCAAAATGGTACCGGTGGGATCGTCTCCAGAAAGTCATCTTACAAGGAATTTTCCAACCACTCAGAGAGAGAGAGAGAGAGGGAGGGGCTACATACGGGAAGGCCTGGGCTCCAGAGACCACAGCAGACACCGTAACCACTACACACACAACCACAGCAGACACCGTAACCACTACTCTCACAACCACAGCAGACACCGTAACCACTACTCTCACACAACCACAGCAGACACAGTAACCACCTCTCACACAACCACAGCAGACACAGTAACCACTACACACACAACCACAGCAGACACCGTAAACACCTCTCAAAACCACAGCAGACACCGTAACCACCTCTCTCACAACCACAGCAGCAGCAGTATCAGTAGAGTAGCCACGACCGGGACAGCAGGGACAAAGACAGCAACTACCCTAACTGCTCCGGTCCCACCACACCCCTCTGCCTCCCCCTCTGCCTCCCCCTCTGGCTCCCCCTGCTGCCTCTCTGGATACCTCCCCCTCTGACGCCTGCTTGCTTGCCTCTCTGGCTAACCTCCCCCTCTACTTCCCCCTGCACTGCTCTCTGATACCTCCCCCTCTGGCTCCCCTTCTGCCTCTCTGGCTGCCTCCCCCTCTGCCTCCCCCTCTGGCTCCCCTGCTGCCCTGTCTGGCTACCTCCCCCTCTGCTGGCTCCCCTGCTGCCCTCTGGATACCTCCCCCTCTGCTCCCCCTGCTGCCTCTCTCGCACCTCCCCCTCTTCCTCCCCTCCGCCTCCCCACTGC
>NW_019943952.1:64680-66091 GCF_002910315.2 Salvelinus sp. IW2-2015
TGCCTCCCCCGCTGCCCCCCTCGTAGCATCTTACTCTGGTACCTGACCAGTGGTTACCATTTGCAAAGCTATTTGTTAAATTTCAGCATTCACTTCCAGCGTTTTAATCCATTTCCTGCCCTAATGTGTTATCATTTACATACTGTTTGTTTTGTCTTAGTATGCCTCTAGTTCATAACAAATAAAAAAGTTTAATTGACAGAATTATTAGTCTAGTAAATTAAAAATCCACAAACATGTCAGTGAATGCATACCTGTAGAGTTTGTTAACGGGTTACCGCTCAGGCATTATATTCTGTGCATTTGACAAATAGACTTGACTTGAATGTTGTGCTGTGTAACGGTATACCTAGCTAGGCACACTCATTTGTAAATGATTGCAGATTTTCCATCAATAAAACAAAAACAATATGTAAAAATTGCAATTGAATTATTTTTTTTTTTTTTTCTGAATGGATAATGTAAGTTTGGATGATTGAAAACATTACTTAGCTACATCTCGCAGGTATGCAAATATGTGTTTCACCAGTTTGTCCAGTATTGTATCTTCTGTAAACAAGCCTAATGATTGTTTTGGTATTGACTACAGCAGCTTGGGTAAAAAAATTGCAATAATATTAGCTAGCATTTTCCAGCTAGCATTTTCACCACCTTCCTCAGGGCAAGGTGTTCTGGGATTTATATGAGGTGGAATAGTGAGTATTGTAGGTTTGCAAGAGTTTCAATCCAGTGGGGAAGAGCGACTGGGAGTTTTTCAGACATGCACACACACAACAGTGGACGTTCCCTGCAGTAAACATTGTCAGGAAACCTGAGAGACGCCTTTCTCTCCCGGGCAAGTTTTCCTCCAACTCAAACCGATCACGCCGGGTTTACAGATCTGTTCACGTCGTCTGTACACCAACCTGTTAATTTTCCCAACGTTCAAGCAGTGTGTGTCGAAGCCGTGTTCGTGTGACACGCCATTGATCATTCCTGAAAACTGTTTTGCGGGAAAGTGATCTGACAATTTTTAAACTAGAAATGTCTCTTTTCATGCAGTGGGAACACTGTCTGGAATGCTCGGATACTCCGGGAAATTCCACTTTCACGGACGTGGTCTTGGCAAGACCCACACTGGTCATGGATCTCAGGCTGTGACAGATACAGCACCTGCCTTCATACAAACCACAAACAAGTGGCTAAAGGGGTGACCAACCTATCGCTCCAACCTGTTGGCTGCTGAATAATGTACATGTTGTAATGACTGTATCTGCACTAACAGACAGTATCTGCACTAACAGACGGTATCTGCACTAACAGACGGTATCTGCACTAACAGACGGTATCTGCACTAACAGACAAGAACGGTATCTGCCCTAACAGACGGTATCTGCACTAACAGACGGTAATCTGCCACTAACAGACGTAT
>NW_019943952.1:73113-74419 GCF_002910315.2 Salvelinus sp. IW2-2015
GACGGTATCTGCACTAACAGACGGTATCTGCACTAACAGACGGTATCTGCACTAACAGACGGTATCTGCACTAACAGACGGTATCTGCACTAACATACAGTAT
The DNA here is from genome assembly GCF_002910315.2 of Salvelinus sp. IW2-2015. Lineage (NCBI taxonomy): Eukaryota > Metazoa > Chordata > Actinopteri > Salmoniformes > Salmonidae > Salvelinus > Salvelinus sp. IW2-2015. The sequence continues at coordinate 73,217 of NW_019943952.1, forward strand.
CTGCACTAACATACAGTATCTGCACTAACATACAGTATCTGCACTAACAGACGGTATCTGCACTAACAGACGGTATCTGCACTAACATACAGTATCAGCCGTTTTGGAAGCTACAAGTCCCCAGATTGAGGTCAATGTAGCCAGATCCAGATATGTTAGTGCTGTATACAGATCTTAATTTGATGACTATTTTGTTGCTGAGGAAACGCAGATGAGCTTCAGGATTTACATAAATTCTCTGAAAAAACGCACTTACACAACAGTTGTATAAACAGTATTGCAGATTTCATGTGGCCTACTTTTGTCCAGCTAACAGCCTATCCACCGATCAAGCAACATTATGGTTGCTGCGGGATTATTTTTGCTATGACAATACTGGTCAAATTAAGACCCAACACCTGTACAGCCATCTCCTATGTCTGTGCTACTGTAGGATTTCCCTCTAACAGAGAAATCTGGGACCAGCCCGAGCCGAGCCCACTGTCCAACCAGGAGCGAAATAGGGCTACATTATCGTAGATAGATACTGTAGCTACGTTACAGTATTCATTAGATTAATACTGATTCATTACAATTTATATAATTACTCCTCGTCGTCATCACGATGGTTGTTTTTCCTTTCTAATCCATGGCTGCAATCCCAAAGGGCCTTCTATACCCACTGTAGAACACTACTTTTCACCAGAGCCCTGTGGGCGGCTAGGGAGACATTTGTGACGCAGCAGTATAATACAGAGTCATGTTAATGTTATGCTCCGTAACTTTAATTAAACGCATTAAAGAAAAATAACACAGAGATCCTGGATTGTCTCATCACCACTGATTCAATAATAATTAAAATATCCATATGAGTACAGAGACGGGGGTATTAAATAGAAAAGGTCTCCGTGCGTATCCTCAGCGTTAGGTACTGAGACTGGAACCAGTGGAACAAGATAAGACGGGGGAGGAAGGGAGAGAACACCTGGAACAAGATAAGACGGGGGGAGGAAGGGAGAGAACAACTGGAAAAACAGTGGAGCAAAAGAGAGGGAGAGAAGCCAGGAACAGAAAGATGGAGAGGAAGAGGGAGATAAAGAGGAACAGGGAGATGAAAAGGGAGGTGGAGAGGAACAGGGAGATGAAAAGGGAGGTAGAGAGGAACAGGGAGATGAAAAGGGAGGTGGAGAGGAGCAGGGAGGTGGAGAGGGAGGTGGAGAGGAA
>NW_019943952.1:75100-85432 GCF_002910315.2 Salvelinus sp. IW2-2015
AGAGATGAACAGGGAGGTGGAGAGGTGAGGAACAGAAAGATAGAGAGGAACAGGGGGATGAAAAGGGAGGTAGAGAGGAACAGGGAGGTGGAGAGGTTAGGAACAGAACGATAGAGAGGAACAGGGAGATGAAAAGGGAGGTAGAGAGGAACAGGGAGGTGGAGAGGTGAGGAACAGAAAGATAGAGAGGAACAGGGAGATGAAAAGGGAGGTAGAGAGGAACAGGGAGATGAAAAGGGAGGTAGAGAGGAACAGGGAGGTGGAGAGGAACAGCGGGATGAACAGGGAGGTAGAGAGGAAATTATAAAAAAATGTCCAGAAGAAAGACAGGAAGGTCCTGAATGGTTTTCACCTTAGTGTCAGGTAGCTGGCCTCCTGTTTATCCTACCAGAAAGCTATGTTCAGAGAGCACCTCCCCACTCCTGCTGGCACATTAGTCTCCAAAACCCGACACTAGGCAACACAGTGATGAGCTTCTGATTTCAATGATGGACTCTTTTGTCAAAGAGGAACTAGGTCATTGCCTATGTCATTACCGACGTAGCCTCCTCGAGGGGGTAATCAACTGGCCCCTACGCCACGACGTCCCCTGAATGCCAGCTGCTAGCCGCGGCCCGCTAGCTGTCTAGAGCATATTGGACTGTTAGCTGAATAGATCCATCGGCCAATTTCTTGGGCCACTAAATCTATTTTTCCAATTGGACTTGGACCTCTCTGCTACTCGGACCCTACTAATCAATCACGACTGGTCATCCGACGTCACCGCACGCGGAGGCTAAAACAGAATTTCCTCCGTCGCAACGTCCTTCTAAGGCCCTTATGCTAGCTTGCTCGCCCCGGCCCGCTAGCTGTCTGAATCGCCGTGTCTCCAGCCAGCCCAACCATTCACTGGACCCCTATGATCAATCGGCTCCGAATGCCTCTCCCTAAAATGTAAGGTTTTAACTGACATCCACTGTGCTCTTGATAAGAAGTTACATTGTGTGTCTGTTTTTATTGATTTGTCGAAGGCTTTTGACATCGTGGTCCATGCTGTGTAAGTGCAAAGGTTGAAATGTTGTGGAATTACTGGTCTTGCTCTAGATTTGTTTATAAATTACCTATCAAATCGTACACGATGTGTAATGGCGGATGGTTGTAAATCTGAGTCCATAGAGGTGTGCTCAGGTGTTCCACAAGGTTCCATTTTGGGCCCACTGTTGTTCATTTTGTATATCAACAACATTGGGGATCTTATTGAAACAGCGGATGTTCATTTTTATGCAGATGTTACTGTTCTTTATTCAAGTGGTAGTAGTTTATCTTTAGCTTTTGAAAATGCCCAAAGAGCATTTAACATCATACAACATAATCTGTATGATTTAAAGCTGATTCTAAATTTGGGTAAAACAAAATGCATGGTATTTTCAAATGCCAGGCATGTTACAAATCATGTCATTGCTACATTGGCTGGACATACTATAGAGCAAGTTGAAGTGTACACATATTTGGGTGTGTGGGTTGATGATAAGCCGAGCTTCACTGTGCATGTAGAGAACTAGATAAGGAAGCTCAAACTGAAAATAGGATTTTTATTACCGGCATAAGGCTTGTTTTTCTTTTGAGGCCAGGAAGGAGCTGGTACGATGTACATTACTGTCGGTTTTAGATTGTAGTGATGTTATATATATGCAGGCCTCAGCCACTATCCTGAGAGCACTTGATTCAGTATATCATGCAGCCCTCAGGTTCATTACAAATTAGAAACGTCTAACACATCATTGTTATCTCTACAGCGCTGTTGGCTGGTCGTCATTGACCTTGCGTAGGCTTAAACACTGGTATACACTGATTTATAAGGCCATATTGGGTAAAATGCCATTTTATCTCTGTTCTTTTTTAGTCAGGTCAGTAAATAAATATTGATTACGGTCCCATTCTGATTTGCTTCTAACAAGAATTAGAACAGGTCATGATAGAAATAGTTTTAGTTACTCAGCTCCGTGGTCCTGGAATTCTCTCCTGAACATTTTAAAATGTGATGATCTAGTTTCGTTGGTGGAGTTTAAACACTTGATCGATGTATATATCATAGAAGAGTGAAATTGTTTTTAGGCCAGCTGTTTTTAGTCAAGACGTTTGTGTTTTTAGTGTAAAATGTTTTTGTTGTACTGTATGTGTGTTTATAGTTTTGTTTGATGTTGTGTTAGTGTATGTATGTGTTTGAGAAAAAACCTGTATAAATAATGGTAAAATAAAAAATATCAATAAAGATATCAATATGCCTTGTCCATTACTGTCCTGGTTAGTGATTACTGTCTTATTTCACTGTAGAGCCTCTAGTCCTGCTCAATATGCCTTAACCAACCATGTTGTTCCACCTCCTACATGACATCACCTGGTTTAAACGTCTCTAGAGACAATATCTCTCTCATCATTACTCAATGCCTAGGTTGACTTTCAATGTACTCACATCCTACCATACCTGTGTCTGTACATTATGTCTAGAACCAATTCTATCGAAGCCCAGAAAACTGCTCCTTTTACTCTCTGTTCCGAACGTACTAGACGACCAGTTCTGTTAGTCTTTAGCCGTACCCTTATCCTACTCCTCCTCTGTTCCTCTGGTGATGCAGAGGTTAATCCAGGCCCTGCAGTGCCAAGCTCCACTCCTACTCCACAGGTGCTCTCATTTGTTGACTTCTGTAACCGTAAAAGCCTTGGTTTCATGCATGTTAACATTAGAAGCCTCCTCACAAAGTTTGTTTCATTCACTGCTTTAGCACACTCTGCCAACCCGGATGTCTTAGCCGTGTCTGAATCCTGGCTTGGGAAGGCCACCAAAAACTCTGACATTTTCATCCCTAACTACAACATCTTCCGACAAGATAGAACTTCCAAAAGGGGCGGTATTGCAATCTACTGTAGAGATAGAGTTCTGTGTTACTATCCAGGTCTGTACCCAAACAATTCGAGCTTCTACTTTTAAAAATCGACCTTTACAGAAACAAGTCTCTCACTGTTGCCGCTTGCTATAGACCACCCTCTGCCCCCAGCTGTGCCCTCGACACCATATGTGAATTGATTGCCCCCCATCTATCTTCAGAGCTTGTGCTGCTAGGTGACCTAAACTGGAACATGCTTAACACCCCGGCAATCCTACAATCTAAGCTTAATGCCCTCAATCTCACACAAATGATCAATGAAACCATCAGGAACAACCCCAAATCCGTAAACACGGGCAATCTCATAGATATCATCATGACCAACTTGCCCTCCAAATACACCTCTGCTGTTTTCAACCCTGATCTCAGCGATCACTGCCTCATTGTCTGCATCCGTAATGGGTCTGCGGTCAAATGACCACCCCTCATCACTGTCAAATGCTCCCTAAAACACTTCAGCATACAGGCCTTTCTAATCGACCTGGCCCGGGTATCCTGGAAGGATATTGACCTCATCCCATCAGTAGAGGATGCCTGGTTATTCTTTAAAAGTGCCTTCCTCACCATAAATAAGCATGCCCCATTCCAAAAATGTAGAACCAGGAACATATTTAGCCCTTGGTTCTCTCCAGACCTGACTGACCTTGACCAGCATAAAAACATCCTGTGGCGTTCTGCATTAGCATCGAATAGCCCCCGCGGTATGCAACTTTTCAGGGAAGTTAGGAACAAATATAAACAGGCAGTTAGGAAAGCTAAGGCTAGCTTTTTCAAGCAGAAATTTTTATCCTGTAGCACAAACTCCAAAAAGTTCTGGGACACTGGAATGTCCATGGAGAATAAGAGCACCTCCTCCCAGCTGCACACTGCACTGAGGCTAGGAAACACTGTCACCACCGATAAATCCACTATAATTGAGAATTTCAATAAGCATTTTTCTACGGATGGCCATGCTTTCCACCTGGCTACCCCTATCCCGATCAACAGCCCTGCACCCCCCACAGCAACTCGCCCAAGCCTCCCCCATTTCTCCTTCACCAAAATCCAGATAGCTGATGTTCTGAAAGAGCTGCAAAATCTGGACCCCTATAAATCAGCCGGGCTAGACAATCTGGACCCTCTCTTTCTAAAATGATCTGCCGAAATTGTTGCAACCCCTATTACTAGCCTGTTCAACCTCTCTTTCGTATCGTCTGAGATTCCCAAAGATTGGAAAGTTGCCGCAGTCATCCCACTCTTCAAAGGGGGAGACACTCTAGACCCAAACTGCTATAGACCTATATCTATCCTACCCTGACTTTCTAAGGTCTTCGAAAGCCAAGTGAACAAACAGATTACCGACCATTTCCAATCCCACCGTACCTTCTCCGCTATGCAATCTGGTTTCAGAGCTAGTCATGGGTGCACCTCAGGTCAGCTCAAGGTCCTAAACGATATCATAACCGCCATCGATAAGAGACATTACTGTGCAGCCGTATTCATCGACCTGGCCAAGGCTTTCGACTCTGTCAATCACCACATTCTTTTTGGCAGACTCAACAGCCTTGGTTTCTCAAATGATTGCCTCTCCTGGTTCACCAACTACTTCTCAGATAGAGTTCAGTGTTTCAAATCGGAGTTGTCCGGACCTCTGGCAGTCTCTATGGGGGTGCCACAGGGTTCAATTCTCGGGCCGAATCTTCTCTGTATACATTAATGATGTCGCTCTTGCTGCTGGTGATTCTCTGATCCACCTCTACGCAGAATACACCATTATCTATACCTCTGGTCCTTCTTTGGACACTGTGTTAACTAACCTCCAGAAAAGCTTCAATGCCATACAACTCTCCTTCCGTGGCCTCCAACTGCTCTTAAATGCAAGTAAAACTAAATGCATGCTATTCAACCGATCGCTGCCCGCACCTGCCTGCCCGTCCAGCATCACTACTCTGGACGGTTCTGACTTAGAATATGTGAACAACTACAAATACCTAGGTGTCTGGTTAGACTGTAAACTCTCTTTTCAAGACTCACATCAAGCATCTCCAATCCAAAATTAAATCTAGAATCAGCTTCCTATATCTCAACAAATCATCCGTCACTCACGCTGCCAAACATACCCTCGTAAAACTGATCATCCTACGATCCTTGACTTCGGCGATGTCATTTAAAATTATCCTCCAACACGCTACTCAAACCAACTTGGATGCAGTCTATTCACAGTGCCATCCGTTTTGTCACCAAAGCCCCATATACTTACCCATCACTGCGGACTGTACACATTTGTGGCTGGCCCTCGCTTCATACTTGCTGCCAACCACTGGCTCAATGTCATCTACAAGTCTCTGCTAATAAAGCCCGCCTTATCTCAGCTCCACTGGTCACCATAGCAGCACCCACCCGCAGGACGCGCTCCAGCAGGTAATCTCACGGGTCACCCCAAAGCCAATTCTTCATTTGGCCGCCTTTCCTTCCATTCTCTCGCTGCCAATGACTGGAACAAACTGCAAAATCACTGAAAGCTGGAGACTCATATCTCCTCACTGGCTTTGAGCACCAGCTGTCAGAGCTGCTCACAGATCACTGCATCTGTATATAGCTCATCTGTAAATTGGCCATCCAACTACCTCATCCCCATACTGCATTTATTTATTATCTTGCTCCTTTGCACCCAGTACTCTACTTCACATTCATCTTCTGCACATTCTACCATTCCAGTGTTTAATTGCAATATTGTAATTATTTCGCCACCATGGCCTACTTATTGCCTTACCTCCCTTATCCTACCTCATTTGCACTCACTGTATATATTACTTTTCTACTTTATTTTGACTGTATGTTTGTTTATTCCATGTGTAAGTAACTCTGTGTTGTTGTTTGTGTCAAACTGCTTTGCTTTTCTTGTCAGAGGTCGCCAGTTGTAAATGAGAACTTGTTCTCAACACGCCTACCTGGTTAAGTAAAGGTGAAAAGAAATATATTATAAAACATTATTTAATCAGCATTAAATAAAATACTAAATAGTAGCTAGCAAATAAAGATCATGGAGGTAATTTGTAATGATTATAGTATTTCTCAAGTGGCTATTTGCATAAACTACTATCATCATAACCACTGCAAAAATGTTTCTGTCTGCAAATTTAGGTTTTGAATTGCGACATTCTGGTCCGTTAGGAGAGTCCCATACCCCCCCCCCCCCTTATCGAAGTAGACAGTGACATAATTCCTCTATGCCAAATAGAGTCCATCATTGAAAGCTGACCGTGGTCACCGTGTTGCCTAGGGTCGGGTTTTGGAGTGTACTGGCACATCAGCTCAGCTGTTGCTAGGATAACCGCACGCATCCGAGGGCAACACTGTCATTACCGTGGGGACGGCATTGCTGTGGCATTTATAATGACATGGCTGTGTGTGTGACAGCTTGACTGGGGCCATTGGCATGCACAAACACACACACAAACACACTCCCACGACGACCAATCTCGCCGGTTAATTAACCATAATGATGTAAACAAGATCTCAGCCGGCCCACAGGCACACACACATTAAGGTTGGTGGCACCTTAATTGGGGGGAAATGGGTTTGGGGTAATGGCTGGAGTGGAAGGGGTGGAATGGTATCAAACACGTCAATCACATGGTTTCTAGGTCTTTGATGCCATTCCATGTACTCCGTTCCATCCATTACTATGAGCCGTTTTCCCCTCAGCAGCCTCCACTGCTGCCCACCCGCCCATCACAGAAAAGCAATCTGTTTAAACAATCGCTATGAGGTCATGCGCTGCAGATCCATGCGACCCACCTCTGGAAACAGAAGTCTGCAATAGCAGGCAGCGTAGGGCCATCATCGGCACACCGCCGGGTGGTGTGTCACTTGCTGAGTGAGACACAGAGAGTGTGGCACGCAAAACTGATTAGAAGTCCCCTGTCCATTTCTCACTGATCTGAATAGAAGTCCCTTGTCCATTTGTCACTGATCTGATTTGAAGTCCCCTGTCCATTTCATTACTCACTGATCTGATTTGAAGTCCCCTGTCCATTTCATTACTCACTCATCTGATTTGAAGTCCCCTGTCCATTTCATGTCTCACTGATCTGATTTGAAGTCCCNTCTCACTGATCTGATTTGAAGTCCCCTGTCCATTTCATTACTCACTCATCTGATTTGAAGTCCCCTGTCCATTTCATTTCTCACTGATCTGTGAATTGTATCTGGTTGGAAGGCTTCGGAGATGTCAGATGTTGGAGGAGACTTTTACTCGATGGGGCTGCATGTTTTTCTGTTTTCTGTCAGAAGCACGGTTCTACTTATGGTTCCTCTCTCTCTCTTGTTCACTAAGTGGTGCCAGGTTTGAGAAGAGATCCACACTGAGTCACACAGCTCTTCACACATCCTGCATATTATCAACACAACACTTCTTCTTCTCCTCCTCCTCCTCTTCCTCAGGCATCCTTACGACCAGACCTCTCTGTCCTTAAACTACAGAGAGGTGTTGCTATTTGTGTCGGTGTAGCAAACAAGACACAAAACATGTTTATTCTGAAACCTTTCACCTTTATACAGTGCATTCAGAATGTATTCAGACCCCTTGACTTTTTCACATTTTGTTACATTACAGTCTTATTCTAAAATGGATTAAATATATATTTTTTTACCCTCATCAATCTATACACAATATCCCATAATGAAAAAGTCAAAATAGGTGTTTATAAATTTTTGCAAATGTATAAATAAAACATAACAGAAATACCTTATTTACATAAGTATTCAGACCCTTTGCTATGAGACTCGTAATTGAGATCTGGTGCATCCTGTTTCCATTGATCATCCTTGAAATGTTTCTCCACCTGTGGTAAAACCAATTGATTGGACATGATTTGGAAAGGCACACACCTGTCTATATAAGGTCCCAAAGTTGAGAGTGCACGTCAGAAAAAAACAACAAGCCGTGAGGTTGAAGGAATTGTCCGGAGAGCTCCTAGACAGTATTGTGTCGAGGGACAGATCTGGGGAAGGGTACCAAAAATGTATGCAGCATTGAAGGTCCCCAAGAACACAGTGGCCTCCATCATTCTCAAAAGGAAGAAGTTTGGAACCACCAAGACTCTTCCTAGAGCTGGCCGCCCGGCCAAACTGAGCAATCGGGGGAGAAGGGCTTTGGTCAGGGAGGTGACCGAAACCCAATGGTCACTCTGACAGAGCTCCAGAGTTCCTCTGTGGAGATGGGAGAACCTTCCAGAAGGACAAGCATCTCTGCAGCACTCCAGCAATCAGGCCTTTACGGTTGAGTGGCCAGACGGAAGCCACTCCTCAGTAAAAGGCATTCCTCATGAAGCTGGATAAGAGAATTCCAAGAGTGTACAAAGCTTTCATCAAGGCAAAGGGTGGCTACTTTGAACAATCTCAATTGTTTTGTTTAACACTTTTTTGGTTACTACATGATTCCATATGTATTATTTCAAAGCTTTGATGTCTTCACTAATATTCAACAATGTAGAAAATAGTAAAAAATTAAGAAAAACCCTTGAATGAGTAGGTTTGTCCACTGGTACTATATATCTGCTGACAGTCTGCCACTGTGGTGGGTTGGTTGGGGCTGTGAGGAGTGTCTCTTTTCTGTCCTGTCCTCAAATGACGTCACCCAGGTAAACAGTACAACAAGCCTGATCCAGTTTTGATGTGACATTGGTCCTGAGTGGCTGCTGAGACTGTGATTGTTGATTCATCTTTGATACCAAACTCGATCCAAAAGCTTAACCTAATTGTCAGATTGCCTTAAAATCAGAAGCATTCCTGTTCTCATACAGACCTAGAAGGGTATTCCACCAATCAGTGCCTGGTTCACACATGGGCCTAACACTCAACCCTTTCACTGGCCACTAGTCACCCTCTATCCCCCATCTCCCCATGATCCACCCACCCGCAGAGGGTTAAGTGTCTTGGTCAAGGACACAACGACAGTAGGTCCCAACAATGCATGTGACAATTGGGTCTAACACTCAGCACTCTCTGGCTGCGTCTACACAGGTAACCTAATTCTGATCTTCGTATCCAATCACATCAGATCTTTTCACTTCAGATTTGTTTCAGAGCTGATATGATTGGACAAAAGTTTAGAATTGGGATGCCTGTGTAAAAACAGCCTCTGTGGCCTCCAATAACCCTCCATTCACCTCCCTCTGCAACTGGGCGGTGGTGAGAGGCAACAACACATCCGCCATGCTGACTCTCAACACCAGGGCCCCTCTGGGGGGCATGCTTAGTCTCTTCCTGTACTCCCTGTTTAACCACGACTGTGTGGCCACACACGACTCCAACACCATCATTAAGTTGGCTGACGACACACTAGTGGTTGGCCTGATCACTGACGAGATCCTCGGCGTCCACATCACTAAAGATCTATCATGGTCCAAACACACCAACACAGTCGTGAAGAGGGCACGACAACGCCTCTTCCCCCTCAGGAGGCTGAACAGATTTGGCATGGGCCCTTAGGTCCTCAACAAGTTATACAGCTGCACCATCGAGAGCATCTTGACTGACTGCATTACGGCTTGGCATCTTACCGCAAGGTTCTACAGAGGGTAGTGGGTACGGCCTAGTACAGCACTGGGGCCAAGCTTCCTGACATCCAGGACCTCTATACCAAGCGGTGTCAGAGGAAGGCCCAAAAAAAGAATCCAACCACCCAAGTCAAATACTTTCTCTCTGCTACCGCACGGCAAGCGGTACCGGTGCACCACGTCTGGAACCAACAGGAACCTGAACAGCTTCTACCGCCAAGCCATAAGACTGATAAATAGTTTGTCCGGGTTAACTATTGGTTAACTATTTAACTATCTGCATTGACCCCCTTTGACTCATCACACACTGCTACTACTGTTTATTTTCCATCCTGTTGCCTAGTAACTTTATCCCTACCTATATGTGGATATCTACCTGGATTACCTCGTACACTTTCAGATTGATTCGGTACTGGTACCCTGTGTATATACCCAAGTTATCATTACTAATTGTGTATTTATTCCTCGTGTTGTTATTTTTCTATTATGTCTCTTTTGTTCTCTCTATATTGCTGGGAAGTAAGTAAGCATTTCACAGTTAGTCTACACCTGTTGTTTACCAAGCATTTGACAAATGAAATGTTATTTAATTTCATTTGATACATGGATAATGGGAGGGAGAAAGGAGAGAGTAGTGTAGAAGAGAAAGAGGAGAGGACAAGGATGGATGGATGTCCAACAGTTTCATGTCACCCTGACATTTGAGCAGTGAATATTCCGGAATTTAGTTTAGTGTGGTGAAATATTAGAATATGTAAAATGTGACATTTCCCCAAACCTCAAGAGGTTTAATCAGAGATGATGGGGATGAAGGAGGTTGTCTCTAGAGTAGGGCCCCTGTAGAGAGGAGAGGAGAGGAGAATAGG
>NW_019943952.1:87478-94069 GCF_002910315.2 Salvelinus sp. IW2-2015
CTCCACAGGGGCCCAACGTCTAGGCAGACAGACCTCGCTCTCCTCTTCCCTCTCCTCTCCTCTCCTTCCTGCCTCCTCCTCTTCTCTCCTCCTGCTCCTCTCCTCTCCTCCCTCTCGCTCCTCCTGCTCCTCTCCCTCTCCTCCTCCTCCTCCTCTCCCTCTCTCCTCCTCTCCACCAGGCGGCCCAACGGCTAGCAGACCAACCCTCTCTCCTCTCCTTCCTCTCCTCTCCTCTCCTCCTCCTCTCCTCCTCTGCTCCTCTCCTCTCCTGCTCCTCCTCCTCTCTCTCCGTCCTCTCCACTCCTCTCCTCTCCTCTCCTTCTTCCTGAGCTCTCCTTCCTCTGCCTGCTCCTGCTGCTCTCCTTCCTCTCCTCTCCTCTCCTCTCCTCTCCGATCCTCTCCTCATCCTCTCTCTCCTCCTCCGCAGAGGACTACTCTAGAGACACAAGCCTATTAGCCTTGGAGTTAAACCCCCCTGTTTGACATAGCCTTGGAGCTAAACCCCCCTGTTTGAAATGAGATACCGGAGCCAAATCCAGGACCAAAAGGCTCCAGGAACGGCTTCTGCCCACAATTCATAAGTCTGCTGAACAGTTAATCAAATGGCATTATTTTTTACGCTGCTGCTACTCTCTGTTTATTATCTATGCATATTCACTTTACCCCGACATACAAGTACATATTACCTCAATTAACAATCGTTTTGAGGCTATACTGTGTGGGTGTTTACATTGACTATGTTTTCAAAACATTGGAGTTGTCACGCCCTGACCTTAGAGATCCTTTTTATGTCTCTATTTTGGTTTGGTCAGCGCGTTAGTTGGGGTGGGCATTCTATGATTTGTGTTTCTATGATTTTCTATTTCTATGTTTTGGCCGGGTATGGTTCTCAATCAGGGACAGCTGTCTATGGTAGTCTCTGATTGAGAACCATACTTAGGTAGCCTTTTTTTCCACCTGTCATTGTGGGAAGTTGACTATGTTTAGGGCACATAGCCTTTGAGCTTCACGGTTTGTTTTGTATTGTTTATTTTGTTTTGTATTGTTTATTTTGTTTTGTATTGTTTATTTTGTTTTGTCGGCGTCATTTGAGTTAATAAAGAGAAAATGCACGCTCACTACGCTGCACCTTGGTCCGCTCCTTTCAACAGCCGTGACAGGAGTTAAACAAACTTATCTTTTGGGTTCTGATGGGGTACGACAGTTGAGCTGAGCTCATGCCATGAGGCATTTTATCCCAGGCAGTGACCTCCATACAGCAGAAGTATGTCACCATTTGAACATGATCCATTAACCCCCCTCCCATTTTTTATTTTATTTTGTCCACTGCTCCCACGAATGTCCGGCAAAGTCATTCCCTTGTCCCTCATTATGGGCTGTTTAGATATTATATGTTATTATATATATATATATATATATATATAGTTTATATTATTATATTATATTATTATTATATTATTATTATTATATATTATATTATATATTATATATATAGTATATTAGATGTGGTAATTCCTAATTAGATAGTATTTGTTATTATATATATATAGGTTATATATTATTATATTATATTATTATTTTATTATTATTATGATATATTATATAACATATATATATATTTATATATATTATATATATAGTATATTAGATGTGGTATTTCCTAATTCCACCGGTGGAAACGTTGCTACTACATCATGTCAATACTTTTCACAAGTGAGGAAACTAACATTATTTCAAGCCCACATGTGAAAGTGAGTTTTCTTACATGTGAAACAGCAAATTAGATTTTTAACATGTGTAACGCTCGTCTTCCTCCTCGTCTGAGGATGAGCATGGATCGGACCAAAACGCAGCGTGGGTTGAATACATATTTGTTTATTTAAGAAAGACGAAGACGGAAAAACTCTTAAACAAACTACAAAACAAAAAACGACGTGAACAGACCTGTACTTGAGAACATAAAACAAGAACGCACGAACAGGAAGGAACACACTAACGAACGAACGAAACAGTCCCGTGTGGCACAAACACTGACACAGGAACAATCACCCACAAACAAACAGTGTGAACAGCCTACCTTAATATGGTTCTCAATCAGAGGAAACGTAAAACACCTGCCCCTGATTGAGAACCATATCAGGCTAGTTAACAACCCTAAACATAGAAATAAATAACATAGACTGCCCACCCCAACTCATGCCCTGACCATACTAAACAAAGACAAAACAAAGGAAATAAGGTCAGGGACGTGACAACATGTCAAACTTCAAATTTCACATGTAAACTGCAATTCACATGTGAGGTTGAAAACAAGCTATTTATTATGTGAAAAGGTGGTGTTAAGGGTTTCACGTGTGAAATTTAAGCTCAACATGTGAAAACAGCTATTTGACATGTGTGTTTTTGGGGGAAAGGCATCTGTGAGTATGCTTTCAGCTATTGTCCTCTGACTGGTAGGTTCTGCCTGACGGGGCCCAGTTGGTTTCACGTGAGAGACAGACCAGCCTACCATGACTAACCAAGACAAGAAATCTACATTAACAAACCCAAAATCCCCTAGTCATTGTCACCCTGCATCTGTCCCACAATGCTTTGCTCCTCTGGGTTGAAGCCCCTCGAGGTTTACATGTATAAACGCATGGATGCACACGCACGCACGCACACACACACGCACGCACGCACGCACGCTCGCACGCACGCACGCACGCACACACACACGCACACACACACACACACACACACACACACACACACACACACACACACTCTATGTAGGTCAGGGAAAAAACTAGTCATCCTCAGACAGTAGAACATTTAGTCAATCCCTCCCTCCCTCCATGTCAGCACCTTGATGTGAATGACAACTCCCAGCCAGCCAGCGAGCCTAGGGTTGATAGCACCAGTTGAAGCGTTACAGTAAAGATCCCAATCTGTCTCTCTTATCCTCTCAAGACAGGCTGTTAACTCATCAACACCTCCGCCGGTGTCTGAACAGAGAGAGAGATGGAGAGTTGGAGGGATGGAGGAATGGAGAGTGGATGGTGGAAGAGTTGGATGGATGGAGAGTTGGAGGGAATGGAGAGATAAAGATTCTGGAGACAGTTGGCAGGGATGGAGGGATAACAGATTTGGAGAGATGGAGGGATGAAGGATGGGAGTTGGTTGGGTGGAAGAAGTTGGATGGATGGAGAGTTGGGAGGGATGGAGAGCAATAAGTTTGGAGAGTTGGAAGGGTGGGAGGGATAGATATTTTGAGGATGGAGAGCTAGATTGTTCTTACCGGGATAGAGAGTTGGAGGTATGGAGAGATGGAAGGGATGGAAGGAATAGAGAGTTGGAGGCGATGAAGGGATATGAGGGATGGAGAGTTGACGGGATGGAGAGATGGAGGGATGGAGGCGATAGAGAGTTGGGGATGGAGGGATAGAGAGTTGGAGGGATGAAGGGAATAGAAAGTTGGAGGGATGGAGGGATGGAGAGCTTAGATGGATGGAGGGGATAGAGAGTTGGAGGGATGGAGGGATCGAGAAGTTGGAGGGATGAAGGCGATAGAGAGTTGGAGGTGGAGAGTTGGAGGGTTGGAGGGATGGAGAGATGGAGGGATGGAGAGTTGGAGGGATCAGAGAGTTGCGGATTAGATGGAGCAGTCTGGAGGGAATGGAGGGATGGAGAGTCTGAGGGAATGGAGAGTTGGAATGGATAGAAAGTTTTGCAGGGGATGGGAGTTGGGGAGGGATACGAGGTTGGATGCGGATGGAGAAGTTGGAGGGTTGGAGAGTTGGATGGATGGAGAGTTGGAATGGATGGATGGAGAGTTGGCAGGGATGGACGGGATGGGAGCATGGAAGGGATAGAGAGTTGGAGGGATGGAGAGTTTGGAGGGATGGAGAGGTTTGGATGGATGGAGAGTTGGATGGATGGAGAAGTTGGATGGATGGAGAGTTTGGAGGGAGGAGACGTTGATGGATTTTGGAGAGTTGGAGGAATGGAGCCGTTGGATGGATGGAGAGTTGGATGGAAGGAGTTGATTGGGATGGAGTTTGGATGGATGGAGAGTTTGGCCATGGATGGAGAGTTTGGAGGGACTGGAGAGTTGGATGGATGGAGAGTTGCACGGGGATGGAGAGTTGGATGGATGGAGAGTTGGGAGGGATGGAGAGATGGAGGGATGGGAGACGTTGGATGATGGAGAGTTGGGGATGGAGAGTTGGAGGGATGGAGAGTTGGAGGATGGAGAGTTGGATTGGATGGAGAGTTGGATGGATGGAGAGTTGGAGGGATGGAGAGTTTGGAAGGGATGGAGAGTTGGATGGATGGAGAGTTGGATGGATTGGAGAGTTGATGGAGCAGTTTGGATGGAGAGTTGGATGGAGACGTTGGATGGATGGAGAGTTGGATGGATGGAGAGTTGGATGGATGGAGAGTTGGATGGATGGAGAAGTTGGAGGATGCGAGCAGTTGATGGAGTGAGACCGTTGGATGGAGAGTTGGAGGAGAGATGTGAGGAGGAGATGGGGATGTCTGACTTGAATGTGTCTGTATGGAGTACGAGGATGAAGTGAATGGATGGAGAGTTGGATAGGAAGTTGGAGAGTGTGAGATGTGGACTGGAGAGTTTGTTAACCGTGGAAAGTTCTATGGAGAGCCGTTAGGATGGGAGTCAGCATTGGTGATGGAGAATGGGCATGGATGGATGAGGCTTTGGATGTGAGAGTCTGGATGGAGAGTTGGAGGCATGAGAGGGATGGATGGAGAGTTGGAGGGATGAGATGAGGATGGGATTCGATGGATGGAGTGTATGGAGGAGTTTGGTGATGGAAGTGGAGATGTGTGTGAGGAGATGGGTGAGAGGTTGGAGTGGAATGAGAGCGAGTTGGAGGGCATCATGAGAAGTTGGACTGAGGAGAGTTTGGAGATGGAGAGTTGGACTGGTGGAGAGTTGAGGGCAATGGAAGAGTGTAGATGGATGGAGAGTGGATTGGATGAGTTTGGATGTGAAGTTCGAGAAGGATGCGAGATTGGATGAAGAGATGATTGGAGAGTGACATGAAAGAGTAGGGTTAGAATTGAGAATGGAAATGGAGGATGAGGGTTGGATGGAATGATGGAGAGTTGAGAGGGCGAATGGGATGAGTTGAGAGGATGGAAGAGTTGATTGGATTGAATTTGTTGCAGGTATTCTACTCTCTGTCTGTTTGCTGTACTCTCTTCTGTGCATCTCGTCGTCATCTCTCCTCTCTCTCATCATCTCTCGCTCTCTCTTTCTCTTCTCTCCCTTCTCTGTCTCTGTCTCTTGTCTCTCTTGTCCCTCGTCTCAATTTCAGAAATGCATGCCGAGCCCCGTGTTCCTACCTTCCATATTGCCAATATCTGTGTCTGACAGAATCCTGTCTCGAGTCTACGGCGTCATATACCCTCAACCATCATGGCTTGTTATTGTCCTCCTCGTTATACCACTGCAGTCAACAGTGGAGACCTTAACCCAGTTAGACTAGTGTCTTTCGCCTTATTCACGCCTTTCTGTCCAATCAATTGAATTACCACAGGTGCGACTCCAATCAATTAGTTGAAACATCTCAAGTGATCAATGAAAATGATGCACCTGAGCTCAAATTTTTCGAGTCTTCATCAAGAGTCTGAATACTTATGTGAATAAGATTTCTGTGTTTTATAGAAGTTTTGAAAAAATGCTAAAAACGCTCGTAGATTGATTGAGGAATAACTTTAACACTTAATACATTTTAGAAATAATGCTACTAAAGTAACCAAAATGCTGGAAAAAGTCAAGGGGTCTGACTACTTTCCGAATTCACGGTAGGGGTTAAGGTAAGGGTTAATTTACCTTTTTGGGTCTTAGAGGGTTAATTAAGGTTTGGGAAATAGGGTTACTTACCATACTTTTTTTTTCTCCGCACTATTGGTTGTAGAGCCTGTAAGTAAGCATTTCACTGTAAGGTCTACTACACCTGTTGTATTCAGCATTCACTGTGAGGTCTACTACACCTGTTGTATTCAGGCATTTCACTGTGAGGTCTACTACAACCTGTGTATCAGCATTTCACTGTAAGGTCTACTCCACCTGTTGTATTCAGCTTTTCACTGTAAGGTCTACTACACCCTGTTGTATTCAGCATTCACTGTAAGGTCTACTACACCTGTTGCATTCGGCATTTCACTGTAAGGTCTACTAACACTGTTGTATTCAGCATTTCACCTGTAGGTCTACTACACCTGTTGTATTCAGCCATTTCCACTGTAAGGTCTACTACACCCTGTGTATTCAGCATTTCACTGTAAGGTCTACTACACCTGTTGTATTCAGCAAATTTCACTGTAAGGTCTACTACACCTGTTGTTTCAGCATTTCACTGTAAGGTCTACTACACCTGTTGTATTCGGCGCACGTGACAAATAAACGTTGATTTGATTTGAGGTCAGTTATACGTGCGTGTGTGTGTGTGTGTGCGCGTGTGTGTCTGTGTGTGCGTGTGCGCGTGTGTGTGTGTGTGCGCGTGTGTGTGTGTGCGCGTGTGTGTGTGTGCGTGCGCGTGTGTGTGTGTGGTGTGCGTGCGTGTGCGCGTGTGTGCGAAT
>NW_019943952.1:96748-101692 GCF_002910315.2 Salvelinus sp. IW2-2015
TATCTTTGGCTTGGGAAAAATGGGCTGTGTGTTTTTGGGATTTGGTGGTGATCTAACACTATGTTGTGTTTCGCTGTAAAACATTTTAAAAAATCGGACAAGATGGGGTAGATTAACAAGATGTTTTATCTTTCATTGCTGTATTGGACTTGTTAATGTGTCAAAGTTACATATTTCAAAAAATATTTTTTGAATTTCGCACGCTGCCTTTTCAGCGGAATGTTGTGGGTGTTCCGCTAGCAGGCTAAGAAAGGTTAAAAGGCCAGTCAACTTAGTGTTCTGTAAACTTCTGACACACTGGAATTGTGATTACAGTGAAGTTAATAGGAAAATAAATCTGTTCTGTAAACAATTGTTGGAAAAATTATTTGTTGTCACGCACCAAAGTAGAATGTCCTAACCGACTTGCCAAAAACTATAGGTTGTTAACAAGAAATTGTGGAGTGGTTGAAAAATGAGTTTTAATGCTCCAACCTAAGGTGTATGTAAACTTAACGACTTCAAACTATATATATATATATATATATATATATATATATTATTACACTGCTCAGAAAAATAAAGGGAACACTTAAACAACCACAATGTAACTCCAAGTCATCCACACTTCTGTGAATAAAACTGTCCACTTAGGAAGCAAACACTGATTGACAATATATTCCAATGCTGTTTGTGCAAATGGAATAGACAACAGGTAGAAATTATAGGCAATTAGCAAGACACCCCCAATAAAGGAGTGGTTCTGCAGGTGGTGACACACACCACTTCTCAGTTCCTATGCTTCCTGACTGATGTTTTGGTCACTTTTGAATGCTGGCGGTGCTTTCACTCTAGTGGTAGCATGAGACGGAGTCTACAACCCACACAGTGGCTCAGGGTAGTGCAGTTCATCAGGATGGCACATCAATGCGAGCTGTGGCAAGAGAGGTTTGCTGTGTCTGTCAGCGTAGTGTCCAGAGCATGGAGGCGGTACCAGGAGACAGGCCAGTACATCAGGAGACGTGGAAGGGGCCCGTAGGAGGGCAACAACCCAGCAGCAGGACCGCTACCTCCGCCTTTGTGCAAGGAGGAGCAGGAGGAACAACTGCCAGAGCCCTGCAAAATGACCTCCAGCAGGCCACAAATGTGCATGTGTCTGCTCAAAACGGTCCAGAAAACAGACTCCATTGAGGGTGGTATGAGGGCCCGACGTCCACAGGTGGGGGTTGTGCTTACAGCCCAACACCGTGCAGGGACGTTTGGGCATTTGCCAGAAGAACACCAAGATTGGCAAATTCGCCACCTGGCGCCCTGTGCTCTTCACAGATGAAAGCAGGTTCACACTGAGCACATGTGACAGACGTGACAGAGTCTGGAGACGCCGTGGAAAACGTTCTGCTGCCTGCAACATCCTCCAGCATGACCGGTTTTGCGGTGGGTCAGTCATGGTGTGGGTGGCATTTCTTTGGGGGCCGCCAAGCCCTCCATGTGCTCGCCAGGTTAGCCTGACTGCATTAGGTACGCGAGATGAGATCCTCAGAACCCCTTGTGAGACCCATATGCTGGTGCGGCTTGCCGTGGGTTCCTCCTAATGCAAGACAATGCTAGACTCATGTGGCTGGAGTGTGTCAGCAAGTTCCTGCAAGAGGAAGGCATTGATTGCCTATGGACTGGCCCGCCCGTTCCCTGACCTGAATCCAATTGAGCACATCTTGGGACACATCATGTTCGCTCCTCATCCACCAACGCCACATTGCACCACAGACTGTCCAGGAGTTGGCGAATGCTTTAGTCCAGGTCTGGGAGGAGATCCCTCAGGAGACCATCCGCCACCTCATCAGGAGCATGCCCAGGCGTTGTAGGGAGGTCATACAGGCACGTGGAGGCCACACACACTACTGAGCCTCCTTTTGACTTGTTTTAAGGACATTACATCAAAGTTGGATCAGCCTGTAGTGGGGTTTTCCACTTTAATTTTGAGTGTGACTCCAAATCCAGACCTCCATGGGTTGATAAATTTGATTTCCATTGATAATTTCTGTGTGATTTTGTTGTCAGCACATTCAACTATGTAAAGAAAAAAGTATTTAATAAGAATAGTTCATTCATTCAGATCTTGGATGTGTTATTTTAGTGTTCCCTTTATTTTTTGAGCAGTGTATTTGCAAAAATGTTGAAAAAACTGTTTTCGCTTTATGGGGTATTGTGTGTAGATTGCTGAGGATTTGTATTTATTTAATGCATTTTAGAATAAGGCTGTAAGATTATGAAATGTGAAAAATGTCAAGGGGTCTGAATACTTTCCGAAGGCACTGCTACAAAATATCACTTTGTGGATTTTCCAAAAGTTTTGTAGCACTTTCACTCTAAACAAAATGCTGGGTTAAAAACGACCCAGTGCTGGGTAAATAGTGGACAGAACAGACTTTGGATTATTTTGACCCAGTTGGATCACTTAGTTGGTTTGTTTCCGTTTGACTACTGGAGGCATGGCTTTCAGATAGTTATTTTTGAGTCAATGTTATTCTGGTTAATTTGTTATGTTGTATTGTCATCACATGTTAAGGTATGAGTTCCTCAACTAACTGCCTTGAATATCTTGTTTAACCTTTATTTATGCTGGGAGTCACCATTGAGACCAGGGTCTATTTCATTTCAATTTCATAAGACAATACAATGTAAAACAAGTTAAATACAGCACAACACAAATATTCAAGAAAAGCTATTACATTCCTCAGTAAGAAGGTCCCCCATCAATATTTGTAAATGCCTGAGCAGCATCAGAACATCCAATTGTAATGTATTTTGTAGTTGGTTCCAGCAATGAGGTGCTTTAAAGCTAAAAGTGCATTTACCTTGTTCGGTGGAGACCCGAGGAACCTCAAGAGTTAACAAATCTTGTGAACGGGTTTGGTTTCTCATGTTTTTATATTTTAACCTCAACAATGAAGTTAGGTCAGTTGGAAGCTTGTGTAGTAGAGCTTTGTAGACAATAATGGAATAGTGAAGAGGTCTACGGGACTTTGAACCCCCTCAAAGTTGATTCATAAAATAAAAAAATAAAAAAAATCATAAAAAATTCATTCATAAAATCTGAACAGTAAATGTTAGAAACGTAAATGTTTTTCCATTGAAAGCATGAAGGAAACTCTACATGGCTTGTGTACACTGCCTTCAGAAAATATGCACACCCCTTGGCACAACACTGAATAATGTCAAAGTGGAATTATGTTTTTCAACATTTTTACAAAGTAATACAAAATGGAAAGCTGAAATGTCTTGAGTCAATAAGTATTCAACCCCTTTGTTATGGCAAGCCTCAATAAATTAATGAGTACAAATGTGCTTAACAAGTCACATAATAAGTTGCATGGACTTTGTGTTTAACATTATTTTTGAATGACCCTCATCTCAATACCTACCCCACACATACAATTATCTGTCAAATAAAGTGTCACGCCCTGACCATAGAGAGCCTTTTATTCTCTATTTTGGTTAGGTCAGGGTGTGACTAGGGTGGGTAATCTAGGTTGTGTATTTCTTTGTTGGCCTGGTATGGTTCCCAATCAGAGGCAGCTGTTTATCGTTGTCTCTGATTAGGGATCATATTTAGGCAGCCTTTTCCACCATTAGTTTGTGGGATCCTGTTTTTGTGTAGCTGCCTGTGAGCAGCCCAGAGCTTCACGTTTCATTTTCTTCTGTTTGTATTTGGTGAGTTTCATATTTATTAAACATGTGGAACTCTACGCACGCTGCGCCTTGGTCCAATCTTTCTAACGAGCGTGACAGAAGATCCCACCTCAACTGGACCAAGCAGCGTGCCCGGGAGGAGATGGCATCCTGGTCTATGGAGGAGGTTGAGGAGAGAATATCCTAGACTTGGGAGGAAGTCCTGGAAAGATACGAAGGCCTGCCGTGGAAGCAGACAAAAGCAGCGAAGGAGCAACAACGATCGACACTGGGGTTCGCGATCACGACGGAAGCCCGAGAGGCAGCCCCCCACGGGGTGGTTGGCGGAGCCAGGGTTTGAACCAGAGCCACCTCCCCGTACTCACCGTGGGGAGCGTGTGACCGGTCAGGCACCATGTTTTGCGGTGATACGCACTGTGTCTCCAGTGCGCATCACCAGCCCGGTGCTTTCTGTGTCAGCTCCCCGCACTTGCCGTGCGAAAGTGGGCACCTGTCCAGGACGGGTGGTGCCGGCTCAGCGTGCCTGGTCTCCAGTGCGCCTCCTCAGTCCAGGATATCCTGCGCCGGCTCTAAGCAATGTATCTCCGGTGCGCTTTCACAGCCCAGTGCTTCCTGTGCCAGCTCCCCGCACTTGCCGTGCGAAGGTGGTACTTTGTCCAGGACGCGTTGTGACAGCTCTACGCTCCAGACCTCCAGTGTGCCTCCACGGTCCAGTATATCCTGTGTGTCTCCCCAGCCCGGTACGTCCTGTGCCAGCTCCACGCTCCAGGCCTTCTGTGCGTCTCCCCAGCCCGGTACTTCCTGTGCCAGCTCCACGCTCCAGGCCTCCTCTGTGTCTCCCCAGCCCGGTACGTCATGTGCCGGCTCCACGCACCCGGCCTCCAGGGCGTCTCCCTAGCCCGGCACGTCCTGTGCCAGCTCCACGCACCAAGCCTCTAGTGATGATCCATGGCCGAAGCCTCCAGTGATGATCCATGGTCCGGTTCCTCAGGCGACGATCTACGGTCCGGAGTCCCCGGCGACAATCTAAGGTCCGGTTCCTCCGGCAAACGATCTACGGTCCGTAGTCCCCGGCGACGATCTACGGTATGGTTCCTCCGGCGACGATCCACGGTCCGGTTCCACGGAAGCGAAGGGATCAGCGAGCGGAGCGGGGTCCCGAACCAGAGCCGCCACCGAGGCTAGATGCCCACCCGGACCCTCCCCCATAGAGTCAGGTTTTGCGGCCGGAGTCCGCACCTTTGGGGGGGGGGGGGGTACTGTCACGCCCTGACC
>NW_019943953.1:0-27309 GCF_002910315.2 Salvelinus sp. IW2-2015
ATAATATCACGACACTGAAGACACGTGCATCACACGTCCCATGTTTATGGACCTGGCAATGAAGGCATATAGCCTAGTAGAATAATCCTCGAATGAACGGAGAACTGGCAACCCACGTTCACCTGTAATCCATGACATCATAGAGACGAGTTATACGACTAGCATACAGACAGACGAGCACACGTCTGGTATTGCCTCTATACAATGAACTAGCAATCAGACCAAGGAGCCAAATGCATACGTAGTCCTGAGTCTGGACCTGACACACCCACTAGATAATAGACATAGAGGAGGATATACAGAAACAAGACTCGCAAGATACAGCCGACTATCAGAATGTTCAGGGAGCCCACAGTAATACTAGGCACACCACAATGTCAGGTCAGATACAGAGGAATAGATATGGTCAGAGGTGACAGATTAACAGGAATATATTCAGTATGAACAGATACAGACCTATATTCACTTCAGATGCAGATACAGAACACATGTCAGGGCAGAGATACAGGATCCACTATGTCAGGACAGATACAGAATAAATATGTCAGGCAAGATAACAGGATATTCATTAAATACAGGCATAATCAGGTATATCTCAGGAGGCACGAGATGACAGGACCACATGTCAGTAAGTCAGATACAAGAATATATGTCAGATGGCAGATACAGGAATATATGAGTCGGACTAGAGATACAGGAATATCCATCAGCACATCAGTATCAGGATTCAGCAGGATAGAGCAGGCAATACAGAACTATATCAGGCAATCAGATTATTCAATGGACTATATGTGCAGGCAGATACAGGACCACTATGTCCAGGCACGGATA
Organism: Salvelinus sp. IW2-2015; assembly: GCF_002910315.2. Classification (NCBI taxonomy): domain Eukaryota; kingdom Metazoa; phylum Chordata; class Actinopteri; order Salmoniformes; family Salmonidae; genus Salvelinus; species Salvelinus sp. IW2-2015. The sequence goes on from NW_019943953.1 coordinate 832, forward strand.
CACGAAATATATGTCAGGCAGATACACGGAAATATATGTTAGTGCCATATACAGGAATAATATGTCAGTATACAGAGAGGGCTATAAGTTCAAGAGCTAGATACAAGGACACCACATGTCAGGTCAGATTACATGGGAAATATATGCTCAGGCAGATACAGGACACAGTGTTCGCAGATAACAGGTACAAAGGAAACTTTGAGTCACATTATTCCACATATATTAGTTGCCGCGTATTTAAACATCATGTCTCTTATCAAATAATACAAATGAGTTGTTTTAAATCTCCAATGAAATCACGCATTCAGCAAGATGATTGAGCAGCACGTCCTAGTATTAGGCACACTGATGATTATTTCAGACAGGTTTCCAGCTCAACACAGACTGTGCGGGACTTTACTTGACGCATGCAACCTGCTAAGAGGCCTCATGGGACGAATTAAATGGAGAAAAAAAGTGAAAATTTGCTCTGCTCCACTTTAAGCAATGGTCTATGACGTTGGCTGTTTGTGTAATAGATGGTTTTAGATGACCAATCATACTAGAGGGATATTAGCTTGTTTGGTAAAGAAAAGGGTTTTAGTGCACCCATATTACTGTTGTTGCTGTTTTGGTAAGCAAAAGGGTTTTTAGTGACCTCATATACTGTTGCTGTTTGGAACATAAAGGGTTTATAGTGACGAGACGGTGGATAACAGTTTGACTAGTCTGGTATAATATAAAGGGGTTTTAGTGATCCTATCTGGCTTGGTTGTACCCATATCTACGTGTTGCGCTGTTTGGACATAAAGGGTTTTAGTGACCGCATATACATTTGTGCTGTTTGGTAAAGAAAGGGTTTTAGTGACCCATATACTGTTGCTGTTTGGTAAAGAAAAGGGTTTTAGTGACCCAATATGCTGTTGCTGTTTGTAAAGAAAGGTTTTAGTGACCCATATACTGTTGCTGTTTGGTAAAGAAAGGTTTTAGTGACCCATATACTGTGCTGTTTGTAAAGAAAGGTTTTAGTGACCCGTATACTGTTGCTGTTTGGTATATAAAGGGATTTTTGACTATGGAAAGTTTTATATATATTTTGACTTATGAAGTTTTTAATATATATTTTTGACTATGATAGTTTTAATATATAATTTTGACTATGATAGTTTTAATATATATTTTGACTATGAATAGTTTTAATAATATATTTTGACTATGATAGTGTTAATATATATTTTGACTATGATAGTTTTAAATATATATTTTGACTATGATAGTTTTAATATATATATTTTGACTATGATAGTTTTAATATATATTTTGAACTATGATAGTTTTAAAATATATATTTTGACTATGATATTGTTAATATAGTATTTTGACTATGATAGTTTTAATATATATTTTGACTATGATAGTTTTATATATATTTTTGACTAATGAAGTTTTAAATATATATTTTGACTATGATAGTTTTAATATATATTTTGACTATGATGGTTTTAATATATATTTTGACTATGATAGTGTTAATATTGACTATTTTGACTATGATAGTTTTAAATATATATTTTTGACTATGATAGTTTTAATATATATTTTGACTATGATAGTTTTAATATATATTTTGACTATGATAGTTTTTAATATATATTTTTGACTATGATAGTTTTAATATATACTTTGACTATGAAGTTTTAATATATATTTTGACTATGATAGTTTAATATATATTTTGACTATGATAGGCTTGAAGCTGCTTGACAACATTTTGCATTGTAATTGTATAATTGTGTCATTGTTAATGATGTGGTATGATGAGATATTCAGTAACCGGTAACTAACCAAGACTGCTGGTCTATTTTTTTTTTTGGGGGGGGGTTTGTCCACTTCAATTTAAAGCCAAATATGTTGGCTGTTCAGAACCAGCATTCCTTCTCAGTGAGGTTTTAACGGACGTGTTTTATTTTTTTCTTTAATAGCCTTATTCATTACATACAGATGGTTTCAATGTATTGACATAGGGATGAAGTGGAGGACAGGGGGGGGGGGGAGAGGTCATAGTTTCAGTTGTATAAATGTTATGAATTAATGCATTGATCACCTCCATATTTTCCTGTCTGGCTCATTAGTTTTATGCTCTTAAACGTCAACTCTATCAATGCCACTGTGTGTACTGTGTAATTTGAGTGAACGAACGGTAATACAATTATATAAAATGAAATTACACATAAAAAATAAAAAATAAATGACAAAGTTTGAACTCTGCGTGACCGGCACCTCTTTCTGCCACTAGAATTATGAGTCTGAGCACATTTGAGAGGGGCTCGCGAAAAAGAAAAGGGGAACCATCGAGCAAGAGGGGGGGGACCCCCTCCATCTTGACAGGGGGAAAGGTTACAGTGTGACTCCTGTTGAGAGATTCCAAAGCTTCCCATCTTCAAAGTCATTAGGATTTTTTTTWAAAAACTTTTTCTAATTAGCAGACACATCTTACAGATCGTCAGCTGCAGCGGCTCCCGGGGGACTAGTCGTCTGCCAGATACGGGCCTCTCCATCTGACGCTGTCTCGCTCTACATGCCACGCCACTCCACTCCACCACTCCGCCGCGCTGCGTTAGGGGGCTGCCTACCGCCCGCCGGATGCCATCTCGCCTTGGCATGCCGTTTAGCTGAGAGGCCTCGACATTGATCTGAACGTTACGGATCTAGCATGGGTGCTTTACAGCTTCACACAATCAAACCAAAACACTTCCATTGTGTAATGACACATAACAATAATGCAGCCTTGTCCCATGACATGTAGAAGTGAACACAGGCTTCAGGCCTTGTCCATGACATGTAGAAGTGAACACAGGCTTCAGGCCTTGTCCCATGACATGTAGATGTAACACGGGCTTCAGGCCTTGTCCATGACATGTAGAAGTGAACACAGGCTTCAAGCCTCGTCCCATGACATGTAGAAGTGAACAGAGGCTGTGATAAAACATAATATGTGATGAATGAGTTGAAGGAGATTTTGTTAGATTCAAACTAGAGAATTTCTCTGCTGTATTTTTTAAATCTTTTAGTTGCAGATCGAGTGACATAAACAAGAACAACACAGGTCATCTCTCCATACTGACATAAACAAGAACAACACAGGTCATCTCTCCATACTGACATCAACAAAACAAACACAGGTCATCTCTCCATACTGACATCAACAAGAACAACACAGGTCATCTCTCCATACTGACATCAACAAGAACAACACAGGTCATCTCTCCATACTAGTTGATGGTATAACGCCTGGTATTCAGCCTGCAGTAGAAACACCTTGGAAATACCACGTCCAACATGGGGGTATCTTGAGCTAATCTAAACCACAGCGAACACAAATCATCTCTTCTCTCCACCACGGCTGAGCACCACCAGTCCTCCTCTCCTCAACCCAGCCTGTACTGCCCACAGCCCAGCCAACTGCACTGCTACTGGAAACAAATCCTACATTTAATGGGTATAGAACTGAACCATCCATCAGGCCCTGCCTGTCGTCTTGCCCGTGACAACAACATGATTGTCTACATCAGTAAATGGGATCCAATGTACCCTGCCCAGAGGAGAGGAGGAGGAGGGGAGGGAGGAGGGGAGGGAAGAGGTGGAGGGAACCTAAACAAGGTAAACAAAATCTTGTTATATTTCCTGGATCTACACACCATTAGATATCATTGTGCACGGGGAAATAACCTGGCAGGTATCTAGAAGTGTATGTCACAAAACAACCAACTCCTTTTTGTTAAAGTTTGAAAGCATTTTGTTATGGAAGTCCAGTCAAGGCTTAACCTTAAAAACCCTGAAAACCCAGAAAACCACATAGAAGATCAACGAAGAAGTTTATAAAGAATGTCTCATATGTTGGAAGTCAAAAAATCTATTGAGAGTGTTGTATCAGCTTTGTTTTGATGGCCATAGGTATGAAACTTTCCTGTCATCCGTATCCTGTTACGAAGCTAACTGCTACATCTTCTCCGAGGGTTACTGTGGAACAGACCTCTGATGTTGAACCAATACAATAATGTTTGTGTAACCGTGACAACAACAGATTCTCTATAATAAAACTGGAACTGGCCAAGCCTTCACACGACAAAACGGGCAATGCTCATCCATAGCAGACTGCACAGAGCTAGCCTTCACAGAACAGAACAAAACAGGAAGGCTCATCCATAACAGACTGCACAGAGCTAGCCTTCACAGAACAGAACAGAACAGGAAGGCTCATCCATAACAGACTGCACAGAGCTAGCCTTCACAGAACAGAACAAACAGGAAGGCTTTACAGCTAGTCTTCGCAGAACAGAACAGGAAGGCTTATCCATAACAGACTGCACAGAGCTAGCCTTCACAGAACAGAACAGAAGGCTTATCCATAACAGACTGCACAGAGCTAGCCTTCACAGAACAGAACAAAACAGGAAGGCCTATCCTAACAGACTGCACAGAGCTAGTCTTCACAGAACAGAACAGAACAGGAAGGCTTTACAGCTAGTCTTCACAGAACAGAAAACAGAACAGGAAGGCTCATCCATAACAGACTGCACAGAGCTAGCCTTCACAGAACAGAACAGAACAGGAAGGCACATCCATAACAGACTGCACAAGCTAGTCTTCACAGAACAGAACAGAACAGGAAGGCTTTACAGCTAGTCTTCACAGAAACAGAACAGAACAGGAAGGCTCATCCATAACAGACTGCACAGACTAGCCTTCACAGAACAGAACAGAAAAGGAAGGCTTTACAGCTATTCTTCACAGAACAGGAAGGCTTTACAGCTATTCTTCACAGAACAGGAAGGCTTTTCCATAATAGACTGCACAGAGCTAGTCTTCACAGAACAGAACAGAACAGGAAGGCTGATCCATAACAGATTGTACAGCTAGCCTTCACAGAACAGAACAGGAAGGCTGTTCCATAACAGATTGTACAGAGCTAGCCTTCACAGAACAGAACAGAACAGGAAGGCTGATCCATAACAGATTGCACAGAGCTAGCCTCACATAACAGAACAGAACAGGAAGGCTTTACAGCTAATCTTCACAGAACAGGAAGGCTTTTCTATAACAGACTGCACAGAGCTAGTCTTCACAAAGACAGAACAGAACAGGAAGGCTTTCCATAACAGACTGCACAGAGCTAGTCTTCACAGAACAGAACAGAACAGGAAGGCTGTTCCATAACAACTGCACAGAGCTAGCCTTCACAGAACAGAACAGGAAGGCTTTTCCAGAACAGATTGTACAGAGCTAGCCTTCACAGAACAGAACAGGAAGGCTGTTCCATAACAGATTGCACAGAGCTCTGCTAGTGATTTGTTTGTCTTGGCCAGAAAATACTTCCTAAGTTTTAAGGGGACGTTGTGCATGCTCTCGGGAATGTCCCAGGGGCCTCTGCTCTCCCCTCTCCAGACAGAGAGAAAGGCATGCTGGGTATTCAAATTATAGCCTGATGTTTTATACCTGTTATAACTGTACTGCAATGAGTTATGCAAACAAATGGACACAATCAACATGAATCTGGAGTCTGGAATCCTTCCAGGAAGAGATCAACGTGAGCACACAAACACACCAAACACAGAAATCACAAGTAAAGGAGTGCCAGTTATCTGGGAAATCTACAAATAACAATATTAAACATCTTGGAGGGTCGTAAACATTCCTTCATCTGACCTGATGTAGCTGGAGTACCAGGTGATCAGACACGAGATTCATGTCCATTGTATTAGTAAATACCCTTCTGTAAAAATAAATAAATCCCATCTGGCCAAGGTTTTGGTAGAGTTGAGCTATGTGATCTGCATTCCTCTGATGTTTCAAGATATTCAGAGCGACCAACAGGCCTGGAGATGTCCATGGCTAGTCCATTGATTGGTTGCTATGTAAACTGCTCMGAGATCTTACCTTGAGATATTTCAACGTTAGGGACCAGATGGTATTTATCACACTATGTAAATTAAAGGACTTGTGCTGATTGCATGTCAAAGAAATAACTAGTTAATAAACCTCGAAGGMATTTATTTGTATGTAGGTAAATGGCTACCCTCTTTTTTTTATTTACCTTGAGGCGAGGATCCATTTTGTGGAATTCATGTTTTGATAAATTCCCAGGCTTTCGGAGTAATTTAGCCATCTAGAGGGGCTGTTGAGCCTTGGTGAGTGTTCCTGACCCTCAGGGACTGACTCAGCCACATCTGCATATCCAAGTTCAAATATATATTCAGGATGATTGGTTTCACCGTTAAGTTGTTGGTCTAACCTCCTGATGGATTTGTTAGAGTGTCCTCCYATCCCGTTTCATTTCATTTCTCAAACTCTGTGAGTTTAATCCCCTAAATAAACCCTCTCAAATACATCTTTACTAAATTCATTGATTGAGTTAGCCAAACTTACATTTCTGGCCCGATTTCGTAGTCAAAGCATGAAATAAACATTCCCTCAATCCATTTATTTTCCATAAGCATGGATAACGGGGTCTCTAATACTTCGTACATATCAATTAGGAGGATGGTAGGTCTCTGTTACCGGTCAGCCAGCGCTCTGTGAGAATAATGACTTCAGACAGGGTGCTATTGGCCCTAATCCTGCAAGAGGAAAAAAACAAGGTGGGAATGATCTGAAGAATTCGAGCCACACTAACAGACACGAAATTGGATCAGACATCTACACATGTCATATTAACCCAAAGTCACTCGGGCAGAGTATATCCCAACGTTTAACGCTTCAGAATGAAAATGACAGTGAATAGTGACCTCTTCTTGTGAATTTTCATTTTGTTTTAGTACGTAAACTCTAGACTAACGGTGTTATTAAGGGGCCAGCGAAGAACAAGAGGCACCTTTTAATGACGACAAAGTAGATCCAGTACAAGGCGTTGCTAAGTACATGATGGATCGGCCATATTGTTTTTTTTATTTGTTGTGCCTCACTAATTACCATCATCATTTGCAAACTACAGACGAGGCGTATTTACAGCATGCTATATACAAAACAATGATGCTAATGAGTTAATACGCCGTGCTAAATGCATGGTTAGTGTTATTACGTACTGTTAGCAACATTAGCTCAATAGCYTAAMCATTAATGGCTACAGTAAGCAGAGGCAGCTCAAATGATTTATAATGTGTGCGGAATTGCTGGGAGTTATTTGTGTTGTTGATTGGTATGGTATTACACAAACCGCAGCAATGTTTTGCTGAAATTGTTAGTCAGCACCAATGAATGCAATTAGAATTTAATGGGCTCTTAAAGGGACTGGGGGGTGGGGGGTGTATGAAGAAATAGAAACGGACAACGCTGCTTCAAGCTTTGTCTTTTAGTGAGCTGCACATCACGAGTCCCACGTAGAAGGAGACAGATGGAATTACTGAATATAGTGGAAGACATTTCACCAAAAATATTTCCCTTTTTCCAAAGAAGATGGTTTTAAACTATAACTGTGTGTTCGGGTGGGCTTTTGGTCACTACAGACCCTGGTTCGATTCCAGGCTGTGTCTCAACCGGCCGGGACTGGGGAGTCCCGTAGGACGGCGAACAATTGGCCCAGTGTCGTCTGGGTTTGGCCKGAGTAGGCCGTCATKGTAAATAATAATTTGTTCTTAAATGACTTGCCTAGTTAAATAAAGGTTAAATAAAAAATAAATAAAAATAGTGAGCGAATGAGGGAGACAGTTGGCGACAGTGAGAACGACAGATTATTAAGTTACCTAGAAGGTGAGTGAAGACGTGAGGTAGGAAGGAAGCGAGTGGGAGCGTCATTGACCTTGTAGTACAGATTCCTGCCAATAACTCAGAATGAAGGAGCCACATCATTTTCATCCCAGATAGAATGAAATCATATCAATAATTACACCGTGTGTAAACAGATCCATTTCCAGACAGACCTCTGCCTGCTGTGTGTGTGTGTGTGTGTGTGTGTGTGTGTGTGTGTGTGTGTGTGTGTGTGTGTGTGTGTGTGTGTGTGTGTGTGTGGTGTGGCTCGTTTGAGGAGAAGAAGTCATTTCGCAGGAAGGAACCTTGAAAAGGTCAGCCTGATGAGCTCTCAACATGCCTGGAGCCAGGACCAGGGAGGAGCCTCACAGCCGACACAAGCCTCTCTGAGCTGCCTGCTCGGGGCACAGTGATCCCTCCCCCTCCTCTCTCTCCTACTGCTCCAGATTCCAGAAAACTACGTACCTCTGGCAGCGTGGGTAATACAGTGCTAACAGTCAACACACACACACACACGACACACACACACGCCTCACACACACGCAGGCGCACACACACACGCCTCACATAATACACACACACACCACTCCAGCCGTATAGAATGCAGAGTCTGTGTGGTATGTGAACAGGCCAGTTTTGAGTCTATAGAAGGTGTTGGAGAACAGGTGTTATTTATAGAAAGTGTTGGTGCAGAAACAGGGCCTGTTTTGAGTTATAGAAGAAGTGTTTTGCAGAAAAATGGCCTGTTTTTGAGTCCTATAGAAGGTGTTGGTGCAAGAAAGCAGGGGGCCTGTTTTTGAGTCCTATAGAAGGTTGTTGTGCAGAACAGGGTGGTTTGAGTGCTACAAAGAGTGTTGGTGCAGAAACAGGGCCTGTTTTGAGTCCTATAGAAGGTGTTGGTGCAGAAACAGGGCCTGTTTTGAGTGCTATAGAGTTTTGTGGTGCAGAAACAGGGCCTGTTTTGAGTCCTATAGAAGTAGGGTTGTGCAGAAACAGGGCCTGTTTTGAGTGTAAATGAAGTTGTTGGTAAGATGGTCTCCACATCTCCAGACTCAGCCAGTGGTGTGTGAGGTGAGTCTCCACATCTCCAGACTCAGCCGGTGTGTTGAGGTGATTCTCCCATCTCCAGTCAGCAGTGTGTGAATGAGTCTCACATCTCCGGATCAGCCAGTGTGTGTGAGGTGAGTCTCCACATCTCCAGACTCAGCCGGTGGGTGAGGTGATTCTCACATCTCAGACTCAGCCAGTGGTGTGTGAGGTGAGTCTCCACATCTCCAGACTCAGCGTGGTGTGAGGTGATTCTCCACATCTCCAGACTCAGCCAGTGTGTGAGATGAGTCTCCACATCTCCAGACTCAGCCAGTGGTGTGAGGTGATTCTCCACATCTCCAGACTCAGCCAGTGATGTGAGGTGGATTCTCCACATCTCCAGACTCAGCCAGTGGTGTGAGGGTGATTCTCCACATCTCCAGACTCAGCCAGTGTGTGAGGTGAGAATCCTGGTGACACACTCTTAGGAAAAAAAAGTGTTCTTCAGCTGTCCCCATAGGATACCCCTTTGAACCACCCTAGTCGGATTCAGGTAGAACCTTTTGGGGTTCCGTGTAGAACCTGTCCACAGAGGGTTTTTAGATGGAACTCAAACTGATTCTAACTGAACTTCAAAGGGATTTACCTGGACCAAAAAAGGGGGTTCTCCTATTGAGGGACAGCCCTTAAAGACCTTTTGGAGCGCATTCTTTGAAACCCTTTTGGAATTCCTTTTGGAACCCTTTTGGTACCCTTTTGGAACCCTTTTGGAACCCTTTTGGTACCCTTTTGGAACCCTTTTGGAACCCTTTTGGAACCCTTTTGGTACCCTTTTGGAACCCTTTTGGAACCCTTTTGGAACCCTTTTTTCCCTTCTAGAAGTGTTATGGTTCTTATGACTTGATTGCATAGATATTTTACACAATGGACATGAAGGCAGTGATTATTATACTTGTACATTAGTAGTATTTCGTTGAAATATGCAACGTATGTGCAACGTTCAGGTCAACACGGGTCAGTTTAATAGCAACCAAGTAATTATAATTTTAAACTTTAGAGCTGCGTAAGCAATCTACAGTGTAAATATTAATTAACGTGTGTGTTCAGTGCCTTGCCGTCATCCTAATGGRCATGTGTGCAGATGACACCACCACAAAGCCGCGGCAGGAACATTGTAATGTATTTTACAAGTTGTTTTAGTAAATGACTTTATTTTCTCCGATAGTATAAAACAAAATGGCGTCCTTGTTCGGGATGGATGTCTCTCAGCAAGCTGCTTAGACAATTACAGGACAGACGACATGGTGTTAATCAGGAATCAATATCTACTTACACTTATGTATTTGACGCTGATAGGTTTCAATTAGATTATTTTAGAATTGCGTTCTCATTTAGCATACATTTGAAATATAATAAAATGTAAAGAATATATGATTTTTTATCGTCCGGGTTTCATCAGATTAATCTGAGAGGGGGGTAACGAAGACTAACGACAGGCCGGGCCGGGCTGTCACGGTGACAAACTGGAGTGTGTGTTGGGAGGTTAAGAAGCGCTGGAAAAGACAGGTGACTTCATCTAAACGCTATTAGCGTCGGTTAACTCTGTGTCTCTCAATTAGACGAGTCGTTTTGTATTTCCCCACCACCCCGCCATGCTGATAAATAGCTATTCAGCAACTGCTTTCTTCAAGGGAGGACAAATAGACCGTACTGAAATGAATAGAAACTCACTGAAATGAATAAAAACTCACTGAAATGGTTATCTAACTCCACTGATGTTTTCAAATCTTTAGCCAATTATAATAAAAGTAGTAGTCTTAGYGTTATATGTTAGACAGCCATTATATCTGAGTGCAAACGGGTGTTTCCACTGTAATAATACTGTGTGGTGTTTTAACACKGAGTGGGAAGACCTGCAAATAAAATAAAACATGAAAATCAAAGCCTCCTTTATATTAGATTACAGAGGGGTTTTGGGTTAAACCAAGCACACAACACTGTGTTGAATCGACATAATGAACKTAAGCAAGCAACCTTAATTAAACAGGCTATATCCCCGTGCATATCCATCTAATGATGTCAGGCACAGCAGCAATTAACCGGCCGTCTATGAAAGCAAACAGTGTGGGGGTAAGTCCTATAAATACAGCGCAGGCCGGAGCTTATTGAAACCCTCCTGAAGAAAAAAAAAAAAATACAATTAATTAGAATGTTATGTTTCAGGAAGATGCTGCCTTTAACATTGCACCCCAGAGGACATCATGTGCCTGCCTTAGATTAAAGATGAACTATCGCTTGGTAAAGCCTTCATAATGAAAGAGCTGGAGAATACCTCCATATACCCTGCTAATTAGCAGTGGACTTTAACAGAGTGTGTGTTTTTTTGTCCCCCTCTACATTATAACATCCATTATAACTAGCCTGTCAGACAGTTTTAATCGGAACAACCCACCGTGGACCAGCCAAGCCATTTACAAGGACAAGAAGCAGAAAAATAGTTTCATTCTTATTATCTGCTTTAACCAACACACAATAATGTTTTATTTTYCACAAGAAAGTGTTTTGAATTAAATTGTTTGTATATATTATTTTGGCCAATTAAATACATTTTCTTAGAAGACTGTTAGTCATATAAATAAGGATATTTTGTTGCCAGTTTGTGGTTATCCCATAGTTTGAAAACAGGKAWACTATATGTGGTTTCCCTTACCAGGCAAAACGTTGCCTCMYTCCAATACAAACACAGACATCTATCAGGTTCCTGGACTATATCAATTTAAAAGGAAATTATGATTTGGGGATTTTGTTACACCCTTGAGGGACACTGTTATGTTACTGTCTCCATTGCTTGAGAACATTTGTCCAAACAGAATTAATTCACTTTAAAAAAAAAGATATACTATTTACACACACAGCTCCAAACTGAACCACATTGGCCAAAAGTACCCAAAATGTAATTTGCAAAATGCTTTAAGACTCTGAAARMATTAAATACATGACACAAAATCAACMACCTCCAACAAAACATACAACTTGTTATTATCTAAGGAAAAGTTATATCAATCAATAAATTGTCCTTTCCCTCGGGGCCTCTTACTTGGTCCGGTCTTGCAAACAGAAACTCAGAGGTGACCTATTTTAAGCGTGAATAACGGGACTCGATTTCGGAGTTTGAAACGATTGTGCAATAAGTTTTTGCTCACTGTGCGGAAAAGGTTCACGCATTCATGGGAGTAATTTGTATCAGCCGTGACCAAATGTTTAACATTTAGTTTGTCGTGATCTTTTACCCCTTTTGAGTCTTTTGTAGTAAGTTATGTTTACTGTTTTGTAAATAATGTGCCTAGCATTGTTGTGGTGAAAGCAGGAGAAAATGACTTAAAGTTTAGCAAAACAATAATACTGTTGCCCTCATTAGGTTAGGATGGAGATCAAGTGGATCCCAGTTTCATTACAAGTGTCTTAGTAATGAAGAAAAACTATAACAGTAACACAAAGCATCTTGGGAAAACCCCCGTATTAAAAAGCCATGACCTTCACACCATGATGCAACACAAGAAGTCCCAGACATGCTCCAAACTCCAGTCTCTGGTCTCCAAAGAGGGGTTGTCTTTGTTCCCCTCAGGAACTAGCATGTCTCCAAAGATGGTTGTCTTTGTCCTCCTCAGGAGACGGAATGTCTCCAAAGAGGGGTTGTCTTTTCCTCCTCAGGAACTAGATGTCTCCAAAGACTGGTTGTCTTTGTCCTCCTCAGGAGACAGGATGTCTCCAAAGAGGGGTTGTCGTTGTCTCTCTCAGGGATAGGACATGTCCTCAAAGATGGTTGTCTTTGTCTCCTAGGAGACAGGATGTTCTCCAAGATGGTTGTCTTTGTCCTCCTCAGGAACTAGGATGTCTCCAAAGAGGGGTTGTCGTTGTCCTCGCTCAGGAAATAGGGTGGTTCCAAAGAGGGGTTGTCGTTGTCCTCCTCAGGAACTAGGATGTCTCCAAAGAGGGGTTGTCGTTGTCCTCCTCAGGTACTAGGGTGTCTCCAAAGAGGGGTTGTCGTTGTCCTCCTCAGGTACTAGGGGTCTTGTTTACAGGCTCTGTTTACTCTATGTCAAGGTTATTTGTGTCTCGGTGGAAGTGGTTGTTGCGAGGGGGCGGTCATTAGTCTAGCACGCTAAATTCGTTATGGGAGTTAGCGGCATTCTGAGGACGCCACTAACGCTAGCTAATTGGAGACGTTTTACAAGGGAAGCACTTATCACTTTGCTTATTAAAAATGCTTATTGGAAGCAATAAAACACACATTATGGTGGAGGGGAAATGAATCTAGTGTATTGCCCAGGAACATAATGCAGCTGTAATATGTGTCATGTTCCCCGTAATGACTGCTGTTCAGTTTATTAGTCCTGATGACAGAGGGGCCGTGACAGGGAACCGCTTATTGTTTGACACAGGTTGATGGATGTACAGTGTAAGTCAGTGTTCGAGCACATGCATGGTATATTTAAGCAATACGGCACGCGGGGGGAGGGTGGTATATGGCCAATATACCACGGATAAGGGATGTTCTTATGCACGACGCAACGCGGAGTGCCTGGATACAGCCCTTAGCCGTGGTATATTGGCCATATACCACAAACCCCAGAGGTGCCTTATTGCTATTACAAAGTGGATTCCCACGAAATTAAACCAGTAAAAATACATGTTTTGTCGTACCCATGCTATACGGTCTGATATACCACGGCTGTCAGCCAATCAGCATTCAGGGCTTGAACCACCCAGTTTAATAATGTGAAGTAACTCAACGTGCAACCTGGTCCAGGTTTGCTTCAACGTGTGATAAACATGTACTTAATCTATCCCTATCTCCCCCTTCTTCTTCTTCTTCGTTTGCTCCCTATCTCCCCCTTCTTCTTCTTCTTCGTTTGCTCCCTATCTCCCCCTTCTTCTTCTTCTTCGTTTGCCTGAAGTGAGGTGCAATGAGGGGGGAAACCCTGAGGCGTGCAGTACGCACCTTTCAGCTGTGTTATGTTGACTGGAGAGGCAGGCCAGAGACAACGCAGTGACAACGAGGTCCCCAGAGAGAGAGAGAGCCTCTTTAAATTGATTACCACACCAGGCTCAAGGTGTGTCACATTAGGGAAACCAAGATTGATATCTAATTGTGGGAGTTTGGGATTTCGGAATTAGATCTGCAGTGGTAGGAAGGGTACAGGAACTCTTCTGTGTTTATTGATCTGCAGTGGTATGAAAGGTTTCAGGAACTCTTCTGTGTTTATTGATCTGCAGTGATATGAAGGGTACAGGAACTCTTCTGTGTTCATTGATCTGCAGTGATATGAAGGGTACAGGAACTCTTCTGTGTTTATTGATCTGCAGTGATATGTAGTGTTCAGGAACACCTCTGACTGTGTTGATGGATCTGCAGTGATATGTAGTGTTCAGGAACACCACCGAACAACAGGCCTTTCTTTGTTGTCTGATGGGGGGAGGGGGGTTCTTACCAAGTTTTGCGCCAATTTATTTGTGATCCAATTTATAGCTTTTTGCAATCAAGCAATGCAATCCAATTTTGTCTTTCATTGGAGGAACTGATTAAAATGTGCAGGAAAACATGTTTATTCCCCAATGAGAAGTCTTCCAGGCTTGTCAATTATGAACAAGTCAATGTTAAAACCTGACTAGTTATTGAACTAAATCCTACTGCTAGTCCTATTCTTATTCCTACTGCTAGTCCTATTCTTAATCCTACTCTAGTCCTATTATCCTACTGCTAGTCCTATTCTTAATCCTACTGCTAGTCCTATTCTTAATCCTACTGCTAGCCATTCTTAACCTACTGCTAGTCCTATTCTCACTCCTACTGCCAGTCCTATTCTCACTCCTACGCTAGTCCTATTCTCACTCCTACCATCCATATCTATCCTACTGCTACCTATTCTAATCCTACTGCTAGTCCATTCTAATCATTGCTACTATTCTTATCCTACTGCTAGTCCTATCTTAATCCTACTGCTATCCCATTCTTAATCCTACTGCTAGTCCAATTCTTAATCTATGCCATCTTCTTAATCCTACTGCTAGTCCTATTCTATAAATAATGGTTATATTATAATTCACCTCATCGTAACCAGAATAAATATTTATATTGATTTAAATCTAAACTTTAGAAAGGGTTGAGTTTCTTTGTGCTGAGAAAGACTGTTCTGAGAAGCTTACATTAAGAATCTGATTAGGTCTTTCCTCAACTGAGGTGAATAAACAGTTAACCCCCCAGCCCCTGCTCCCTTCCCCCATCCGGACCCCCCTAATCAAAACAGTTGTGACAAAGCAATACGCCGAGACTGAGGTGACAGCTGAATATCGGTAGTTCTGGCTGCTTACATTTACACACTAGGAACAGTCTGGGTTGAAGGTCTCCCCAGTCTTGTGTGATATAATAACAGGTTGTTTGATTGTCAGTGTGATAAACTTGAGAGCATAGATGTCCATTTATCAATTACCAAGTTACAAGGGTTGACAGAGCCCAATTCACCACCTAATGAATGGCAGCTTTGAGAGACA
This sequence comes from Salvelinus sp. IW2-2015, assembly GCF_002910315.2. Classification (NCBI taxonomy): domain Eukaryota; kingdom Metazoa; phylum Chordata; class Actinopteri; order Salmoniformes; family Salmonidae; genus Salvelinus; species Salvelinus sp. IW2-2015. Next base: position 16,135 of record NW_019943953.1, read on the forward strand.
GAGGCCAAACCAGGCAGCAGTGGAAGGAAGGACTCATTGAGAACAAAAGGCCAGCGGCTGAGCCAAACCAGCATCAGAGGGAAGGAAGAGACTTATTGAGAGGACAGAAAGGCCAGGCGGGCTGAGGCCAAACAGGCAGCAGTGGGGGAAAGGAAGACTTATTGAGAGACAGAAAGCCAGGCGGCTGAGCAAATCAGCAGCATGGGAAGGGAGACTCATATGTCATCGTTATTTTTTTCCAAACTGTGTGTCCGGAGAGCTTAGGAAATGTAAAGTGGTTATATGCTTTTTGCATGCATCAGAATGGCCATGAAATGGCTGAATGACTACCAGATAGAATTGGTGGTAAGTGCTGCTAGACCAGAGTAGACCAGAGTAGACCAAGACCAGAGTAGTCCAGACCAGAGTAGACCAGTAGACCAGGACCAGAGTAGACCAGACATGAGTAGACCAGGACCAGAGTAACCAGACCAGAGTAACCAGAGTAGACCAGGACCGGAGTAGACCAGGACCGGAGTAGACCAGGACACAGAGTAGACCAGAGTAGACCAGACCAGAGGTAGACGAGGACCAGATTAGACCAGAGTAACCAGGACCAGAGTAGACCCAGGACCGGAGTAGACCAGGACCAGAGTAGACCAGAGTAACCAGGACCAGATAGACCAGACCAGAGTAGACCAGACCAGAGTAGACCAGACCAGAGTTGACCAGGACCAGAGTAGACCAGAGTAGACCAGGACCAGACTAGACCAGGACCGGAGTAGACCAGACCAGAGTAGAATGAGGACCAGAGTAGACCAGAGTAGACCAGGACCAGAGTAGACCAGGACCAGAGTAGACCACATGTGTACTATAACAACCACAATGACCTGGTCAAGGGTTTGGAGGCAGAAGACCAATATACTCCTTCAGAGTATCCATCTCCATCGCTTACAGTAATTGAACTTTGACAAATACAGTTGAAGTGGGAAGTTTACATACACTTAGATTGGAGTCAATAAAACTTGTTTTTCAACCACTCCACACATTTCTTGTTAAAAACTAATTTTTGCAAGTCGTTAGGACATCTACTTTGTCATACAAATCATTTTTCCAACAATTGTTACAGACAGATTATTTCACTTATAATTCACTGTATCACAATTCCAGTGGGTCAGAAGTTTACATACACTAAGTTGACTGTGCCTTTAAACAGCTTGGAATATCCAGAAAATGATGTCATGGCTTTAGAAACTTCTGAATGGCTAATTGACATAATTGAGTCAATTGGAGGTGTACCTGTGGATTGAATTCCAGGCTACCTTCAAAACTCAGTCCTCTTCGCTTGACATATTGGAAAATCACAAAAAATCAGCCAAACCTCATAAAAAAAATTATAACCTCCGCAAGTCTGGGTCATCGTTGGAGCAATTTCCAAATGCCTGAAGTACCACGGTCTTCTTACAAACAATAGTAAGCAAGTATAAACACCATGGGACAACGCAGCCGTCATACGCCGCAGGAAGGAGACGTTCTGTCTCCTAGAGACGAACGTACTTATGTGCGAAAAGTGCAAATTAATCCAGAACAACAGCAAATGACCTTGTGAAAATGCTGGAGAAACAGTACAAAAGTATCTATATCCACAGTAAAACGAGTCCTATATTGACATAAACCGCTCAACCCTAACCAGTATTATAGTAGCTAACCTACTGTAGTCTCTACCAGACAAACCTACCAGTGATATATACTAAGCCACTTAGTTCTACCAGACAAACCTACCCAGTATTATAGTAGCTAACCTACTGTAGGCTCTACTAGACAAACCTACCAGTATTATAGTAGCTAACCTACTTAGGTCTCTACAGACAAACCTACCAGTATTATAGAGCTAACCTACTGTAGGTCTCTACCTCACCAGACAAACCTACCAGTATTATAGTACTAACCTACTAGTCTCTACCAGACAAACCTACCAGTATTATAGTAGCTAACCTACTGTAGGTCTCTACTAGACAAACCTACCAGTATTATAGTAGCTAACCTACTGTAGTCTCTACTAGACCAAACCTACCAGTATTATAGTAGCTAACCTACTGAGGTCTCTACCAGACAAACCTACCAGTATTATAGTAGCTAACCTACTGTAGGTCTCTACCAGACAAACCTACCAGTATTATAGTAGCTAACCTACTGTAGTCTCTACCAGACAAACCTCTCAGTATTATAGTAGCTAACCTACTGTAGGTCTCTACCTCTACAGACAAACCTACCAGTATTATAGTAGCTAACCTACCGTAGGTCTCTACCAGACAAACCTACCAGTATTATATAGCTAACCTACTGTAGGTCTCTACTAGACAAACCTACCAGTATTATAGTAGCTAACCTACCGTAGATCTCTACTAGACAAAACCTACCAGTATTATAGTAGCTAACTACTGTAGTCTCTACCAGACAAACCTACCAGTATTATAGTAGCTAACCTACTGTAGGTCTCTACTTCTACCAGACAAACCTACCAGTATTATAGTAGCTAACCTACTGTAGGTCTCTACCTCTACCAGACAAACCTACCATATTATAGTAGCTAACCTACTGTAGTCTCTACTAGACAAACCTACCAGTATTATAGTAGCTAACCTACTGTAGGGTCTCTACCTCTACCAGACAAACCTACCAGTATTATAGTAGCTAACCTACCGTAGTCTCTACCAGACAAACCTACCAGTATTATAGAGCTAACCTACTGTAGGTCTCTACCTCTACCAGACAAACCTACCAGTATTATAGTAGCTAACCTACGTAGGTCTCTACCAGACAACCTATCAGTATTATAGTAGCTAACCTACTGTAGGTCTCTACCAGACAAACCTATCAGTATTATATAGTAGCTAACCTACTGTAGGTCTCTACCTCTACCAGACAAACCTACCAGTATTATAGTAGCTACCTACCGTAGTACTCTACCAGACAAACCTACCCAGTATTATAGTAGCTAACCTCTGTAGGTCTCTACTAGACAAACCTACCAGTATTATAGTAGCTAACCTACCGTAGATCTCTACTAGACAAACCTACCAGTATTAAAGTAGCTAACCTACTGTAGTCTCTACCAGACAAACCTACCATATTATAGTAGCTAACCTACTGTAGGTCTCTACTTCTACCAGACAAACCTACCAGATTATAGTAGCTAACCTACTGTAGGTCTCCTCTACCAGACAAACCTACCAGTATTATAGTAGCTAACTACTGTAGGTCTTCTACTAGACAAACCTACCAGTATTATAGTAGCTAACCTACCGTAGGTTCTACCTCTACCAGACAAACCTACCAGTATTATAGTAGCAACCTACCGTAGGTTCTACCAGACAAACCACCAGTATTATAGTAGCTAACCTACTGTAAGTCTCTACTCTACCAGACAAACCTTACCAGTATTATAGTAGCTAACCTACTGTAGGTCTCCTACAACAAACCTAATCATAATATTAGTAACTAACCTACTTATAGGCTCTACCAGGCACAACCTAACAAATAATATTATAGACTAACCTACTGTAGTCTCTACCTACCAGACAAACCTACCAGTATTATAGTAGCTAACCTACTGTAGGTCTCTACCAGACAAACCTATCAGTATTATAGTAGCTAACCTACTGCTAGGTCGTTCTACTAGACAAACCTACCAGCTAGTTTATAGAGCTAACCTACGTAGGTCCTACAGACCACCAGTTTTAAGTAGCTAACCTACCTAGGGTCTTACCAGACAAACCTACCAGTATTATAGTAGCAACCTACTGTAGGTCTCTACCAGACAAACCTACCAGTATTATAGTAGCTACACCTATGTAGGTCTCCTACTAGACAAACCTACCAGTATTATAGTAGCTAACCTACTGTAGTCTCTACTAGACAAAACCACCAGTAATATATAACTAACCTACCGTAGATCTCTACTAGACAAAACGCATACCAGTAATTATAGCAGCTAACCTACTGTACTAGGTATCTCATCTACCAACAAACCTACCAGTATTATAGTAGCTAACCTACTGTAGGTCTCTACTCTACCAGACAAACCTACCAGTATTATAGTAGCTATACCTCACTGTAGGTCTCTAACCTTACCTAGACAAACCTACCAGTATTATAGTAGCTAACCTACTGTAGGTCTCTACTAGCACAAACCTACAGTATTATAGTAGCTAACCTACTGTAGGTCTCTCACAGACAAACCTACCAGTATTATAGTAGCTAACCTGACTGTAGGTCTCTACCAGACAAACCTACCAGTATATAGTAGCTCAACCTACTGTAGTCTCTACCAGACAAACCTACAGTATTATATAGCTAACCTACCGTAGGTCTCTACCAGGACAAACCTACCAGTATATTAGTAGCTAACCTACTGTAGTCTCTACCAGACTATATACCATCACAAACTATGTTATAGTAGCTAAACCTATCCGTATGTCTGCTTACTCTACAAACTCTACCAGTATTATAGTAGCTAACCTACTGTAGGTCTCTACCAGACAAACCTATCAGTATTATAGTAGCTAATCTACCGTAGGTCTCTACCTCTACCAGACAAACCTATCAGTATTATAGTAGCTAATCTACCGTAGGTCTCTACCTCTACCAGAYAAACCTACCAGTATTCTATTGCAAACTGTACAATCTGTCTCTGTTATAGACAAGCCCTGTAAGTATAGCGTACAGTGCTGTCCGTCTCTCTGGTAGAGAACTGTACCACTGTTATTTTACATAGTGTACAGTAGGTCTTTCTTTAACAGTCAGCGCTCTCTGAGGAAACAACATTATGACTGGTACACTCATTGGTCGATTTATAGATATTCTATTGCCTAAAAATGTATTGATTCTCAAGGTACCAACCATTTTTCTAGTATAGTGATTCTATACGTTTATGTTTGGGGTAGATGATAATAATATAATGATATTATAAMGAGGTGTTAATCCTGAAACATATCTAATGATATTATATAGAGTTTTAATCCTGAAACATATTGTCACACCCTGACCTTAGAGAGCTTTTTTATTCTCTATTTGGTTAGGTCAGGGTGTGACTAGGGTGGGMAAAATATGTTGTATGTCTATGTTGGCCTGGTATGGTTCCCAATCAGAGGCAGCTGTCTATCGTTGTCTCTGATTGGGGATCATACTTAGGCAGCCTTTTCTTCCGCCTGAGTTTGTGGGATCTTGTTTTTGTACTGGTGCTTTGCAGCCCTACAGAACTGTGCGTTTCGTTTTGTATTTGTTGTTTTTTCGGTGTCATCGATAAGTCTACCACGCTGCACCTTGGTCCGATCCTTCCAGCAACGAGCGTAACACATATCTCATAATATTATATTGAGTGTTAATCCTATAACATATTTAATTATATTATATAGTGTTAATCCTATAACATATCTAATAATATTATATAGAGTGTTAATCCTATAACATATCTAATTATATTATATAGAGTGTTAATCCTATAACGTATCTAATTATATTATATAGAGTGTTAATCCTATAACATATCTAATAATATTATATAGAGTGTTAATCCTATAACATATCTAATAATATTATATAGAGTGTTAATCCTGAAACATATTTAATAATATTATATAGAGTGTTAATCCTATAACATATCTAATAATATTATATAGAGTGTTAATCCTGAAAGTCAGTTCTCGTAATGAGTCTGTTCAGTTTATATTAGTCCTGATGACAGAGGGCCGTGACAGGGAACGCTTATGTTGACACAGGTGGTGGATGTACAGTGTAAGTCATGTTCGAGCACATGATGTATATTTAACAATACGACCGGGGAGGGTGTATATGGCAATTATACCACGGATAAGGATTTCTATGCACGACGCAACGCGGAGTGCTGGATACAGCCCTTAGCCGTGGTATATTGCGTATCCACAAACCCCAAGTGCTTATTGCTATTACAAAGTGGATTCCACAAAATTAAACCAGTAAAAATACATGTTTTGTCGTACCATGTATACCGGTCTGATATACCACGGCTGTCAGCCAATCAGCATTCAGGGCTTAGACCACCAGTTTAATAATTGTGTAAGTAACCAACGTGCAACCTGGTCAGGTTTGCCTTCAACGTGTGATAAACATGTACTTAATCTATCCCTATATCCCCCTTCTTTTCTCTTCGTTTGCTCCCTATCTCCCCCTTCTTCTTCTCTTCGTTTGCTCCCTATCTCCCTTCTTCTTCTCTTCGTTTGCCTGAAGTGAGGTGCAATGAGGGGGAAACCTGAGGTGCAGTACGCAACCTTTCAGCGTGTTATGTTGACTGGAGAGCAGCCAGAGACAACGCAGTGACAACGAGGTCCCCCAGAGAAGAGAGGCCTCTTAAATTGATTACCACACCAGGTCAATACTGTGTCACATTAGGGCAACCAAGATTATATCTAATTGTGGGATTTGGGATTTCGGAATTAAATCTGCAGTGGTAGAAGGGTACAGGAACTTTCGGTGTTTATTGATCTGCAGTGGTATGAAATGTGTCAGAACTCTTCTGTGTTTATTGATCTGCATGATATGAAGGTACAGGAACTCTTCTGTGTTCATTGATCTGCAGTGATATGAAGGGATACAGGAGACTCTTCTGTGTTTATTGATCTGCAGTGATATGTAGTGTTCAGGAAACCTCTACTGTTGTGATCTGATTGCATATGTTAGTGTTCAGAACACCACGAACAACAGGCCTTTTTTGTGTCTGATGGGGGAGGGGGTTCTTACCAAGTGTTGCGCCAATTTATTTTATCCAATTTATAGCTTTTTGCAATCAGCAATGCATACAATTTTGTCTTTCATTGGAGAAATGATTTAAAATGTGGCAGGAAAACATGTTTATTCCCAATGAGAAGTCTTCCTGTCTGTCATATTTACTTTATTTATTTATTTCACCTTTATTTAACAGAGGCAAATTGAACACTTCTCATTTACAACTGCGACCTGGCCAAGAATAGCAAGCAGTTCGACACATACAACACATAGTTCACATGGAGTAAAACAACACTACGTCAATATATACAGTGAAAATAAGTCTATATACAATGTGAGCAATGAGGTGAGTAAGGGAGTGAAGGCAACAAAAAATATATAATATATATATATATAAATAGAATCGATAAATAAAAAAGGCCATTGGGGCGAGTAAATACAATATAGCAAGTAAAAAAAACACTGAATGGTTGGTTTGCAGTGGAAGAAAATGTAAAGTAGAGATAGAAATGAATGGGTGCAAAGGAGCAATAAAATAAATAAATCAGTGGTAAAGAGGTAGTGTTTTGGGCTAAATTATAGATGGCTATGTACAGGTGCTAGTATCTATGAGCTGCTCTGAAGCTGTGCTTTAAAGCTAGTGAGGGAGCATAAGTGTTCCAGTTTCAGAGACTTTTTGTAGTTCGTTCAGTCATTGGCAGCAGAGAACTGGAAGAGAGGCGGCCAAAGGAAGGAATTGTTTTGGGGGTGACACAAGAAGTATACTGCTGGAGCGCGTGTACAGGTAGGTGCTGCTATGGTAACCCGAGGCTGAGATAAGGGGACTTTACTAGCAGGTCTTGTAGATTACCTGGACCAGTGGTTTGGCGACGAGTGAAGCGAGGCCAGCCAATCGAGAGTGTACAGGTCGCAGTGGTGGGGTAGTATATGGGGCTTTGATGACCAAAACGGATGCACTGTGATAGACTGCATCCATTATTGAGTAGGTTTTGGAGGTTATTTTGTAAATGACATCACGAAGTCGAGGATTGTAGATGGTCATTTTACAGGTATGTTTGGCAGCATGAGTGAAGGATGCTTTGTTGCGGAATAGGAAGCCAATTCGAGATTTAACTTTGGATTGGATGTTTGATGTGAGTCTGGAAGGAGAGTTTACAGTTTAACGAGACACCTAGGTATTTGTAGTTGTCCACATATTCTAAGTCAGAGCGTCCAAAGAGTATGTGGTGGAACAGGCGGCAGGTGCAGGCGCATCGGTTGAAGAGCATGATTTAGTTTTGACTTGTATAGAGCAATTGGAGCCCGGAAGGAGAGCTGTACGCATTGAAGCTCGCCCGGGAGGTTGAACACAGTTCAAAAGAAGGGCCAAAGTATACGAATAGTGTCGTCTGCGTAGAGGTGGATCAGAGATCCCAGCAGCAGAGCGACATCATGATGTATACAAGAGAGAGAGTCGGTCAAGAATTGACCCTGTGGCACCCCATAGAGTCTGCCAGAGGCCGGACACAACGACCCTCCGATTGACACACTGAACTCGATCAGAGAAGTAGTTGTGACCAGGCGATGCAATCATTAGAGCAACCAAGGCTTCGAGTCTGCGTGAGGGATGGTGTATTGACAGAGTCAAAAAGCCTTGCCAGGTCAATGATACGGCTGCACAGTACTGTTTTGATATGAACAAGTCAAATGTTAAACCTGACTAGTTAGTGAAGCAATCACTCTAGTCCTATTTTATTCTACTGCTAGTCCTATTCTATTCCTACTGCTAGTCCTATATCTTATCCTTACTGCCTAGTTTCCTATTCTTAATCCTACTGCTAGTCCTATTCTCACTCCTACTGCCAGTCCTATTCTTCACTCCTACGCTAGTCCTAATCTTATTCTTAATGCTAGTCCTATTCTATTCCTGCTGTATCATTCTTATCCTACTGCTATCCTATTCTTAATCCTACTGCTAGTCCTATTCTTAATCCTACTGCTATTCCAAGTCTTATCCTCACTGCTAGTCCTATTCTTAATCCTACTGTAGTCCAATTCTTAATCCTACTGCCAGTCTATTCTTAATCCTACTGCTAGTCTATTCTATAAATAAGTGTTATATATATAATTCCCTCATCGTACCAGAATAATATTTAAATTGATTTAAATCTAGACTTTAGAAAGGGTTGAGTTTCTTTGTGCTGGAAAAACTGTTCTGAGAAGCTTACATTAGAATCTGAAGGTCTTTCCCTCAACTGAGGTGATAACAGTTACCCCCCAGCCCTGCCTCCCTTCCCCATCCGGACCCCCCTAATCAGAACAGTTTGCAAAGTCAATACGCGAGACTGATGTGACAGCTGAATATCGGGTGTTCTGGTGGCTCTACATTTACACATCAGGAACAGTCTGGGTTGAAGGTCTCCCAGTCTTGTTTGATATAATAACATGTGGTTTGATTGTCAGTGTTGATACGAGAGCAGAGTGTCCATTTATCAAAATTACCCAATTGCAAGGGTTGACAGAGACCCAATTCACCCACTAAGAATGGGAGCTTTGGAGGACAGAGCAACCAGGCAGCAGGGGGAGGAAGACTTATTGAGAGGACAGAAAGGCCAGCGGTCTGAGCCAAATCTAGCAGCAAGTAGGAAGGAAAGGACTTATAGGGAACAGAAAGGCCAAGGCGGGCTGAGGCCAAATCAGGCAGCTGGGGGAGAGGACTCATATGTCATCGTTATTTTTTTCCAAACTGTGTGTCCGGAGAGCTTAGGAAATGTAAAGTGGTTATTATGCTTTTTTGCATGCATCAGACATGGCCACGAAATGGCTGAAGACTACCAGATAGAATTGTGGTAAGGTGCGCCAGGCCAGAGTGACCATGACAGAGTGCCAGGACGAGGTAGACCAGACCGAGTAGACCAGGACATGAGTGCGGGAGCGAGAGTGACCGAGACCGGATAGCCAGACATGAGTACAGACCAGGTAGTCAGGACCAGAGTGACAGGGTAGACAGGACCAGAGTAGACCAGGACCGGAGTAGACGACAGGATGAGTAACCAGAACCAGAGTACCGGACCAGCGGAGACCAGGTCAGTAGACAAGGACCAGAGTAGACCAAGAGAGACCGGACCCAGAGTAGACAGACCGGAGTAGACAAGGACAGAGTAGACCAGAGTAGCCAGGACCAGAGTAGAACCAGAGGGACCAGAGTAGCCAGGACCAGAGTAGACGGACCAGAGTAGACCAGGACAGTAGACCAGACAGAGTAGACCAGAATTAGACCGAGACACCAGAGTAGACCGCCGAGAGACCAGCATGAGACCAGGACCAGAGTGACAGCAAGTAGTAGAGACCGAGTTGACCAGACCAATAGACCAGACCAGGAGAGACCAGATAGACCGACCAGAGTAGACCAGGACCAGAGTAGACCAGACCAGAGTAGACCACACATGCTGTAGTGTCTACATGATGATGGCCACAATGACCTGGTCAGGGGTTTGGAGGCAGAAGACACAATATATCTCCTTCAGTAACCATCTCCATCGCTTACATACTTGAACTTTGACAAATACAGTTGAAGTGAGAGTTTACATACACTTAGGTTGGAGTCAATAAAACTATTTTTCAACCACTCCACAATTTCTTGTTAACAACTATAGTTTTGCAAGTCGGTTAGGACATCTACTTTATTCAACAATTGATTACAGACAGATTTATTTCACTTATAATTCACTGTATCAAATTCCAGTGGGTCAGAAGTTTACATACACTAAATTGACTTGCCTTTAAATTAAACGCTTGGAAAATTCCAGAAATGATGTCATGGACTTTAGAAACTTCTGAATGGCTAATTGACATAATTTGAGTCAATTGGAGGTGTACCTGTGGATGTATTTCCAGGCCTCCTTCAAGCTCAGTGCCTCTTTGCTTGACATCATTGGAAAATCAAAAGAATCAGCCAGACCGCAAGTATAGACTTGTATAGACCTCCGAAGTCTGGGTCATCGTTGGGAGCAATTTCCAAATGCCTGAAGGTACCACGTTCTTCTGTACAAACAATAGTACGTATAAACACCATGGGACACGCAGCCGTCATACTGCTCAGGAAGAGACGCGTTCTGTCTCCTAGAGTGAACGTACTTATGTGGATTAATCTCAATAGTCCTTCCTGGTTAATAAAGGTTAAAAAAAAAAAAAAAAAAAAATGCGAAAAGTGCAAATCAATCCCAGACCAACAGCAAGGACCTTGTGAAGATGCTGGAGAAACAGGTACAAAAGTATCTATGTCCACAGATAAAACGAGTCCTTATATGACATAAACTGAAAGGCCGCTCAGCAAGGAAGAAGCCACTGCTCCAAAACGCATAATAAAGTCAGCCGTTTGCAACTACACATGGGACAAGATCGTACTTTTTGGAGAATGTCCTCCGGTCTGATGAAACAAAATATTAAATACTC